>NW_024544690.1:0-34763 GCF_018167655.1 Microtus oregoni
ATGAGTACTGAGCACCCAGCACCCTGAGTACTGAGCACCGAGCACCCTGAGCACTGTGCACACAGCACCCTGAGCACTGAGCACCCAGGACCCTGAGCACTGAGGACCCAGCAGCCTGAGTAGTGAGCACCCAACGTACTGAGCACCGAGCACCCTGAGCACTGAGCACCCAGCACCCCGAGTACTGAGCACCCAGCACCCCGAGCACTGAGCACCCAGCGCCCTGAACACTGAGCACCCAGCACCCTGAGCACTGAGCACTGAGCACCCTGAGCACTGAGCACCCAGCACACCGAGTACTGAGCACTGAGCACCCTGAGTACTGAGCACCAAGCACCCTAAGTACTGAGCACTGAGCACCCTGAGTACTGAGCACCGATCACCCCGAGCACTGAGCACCCAGCACCCTGAGTACTGAGCTCCGAGCACCCCGAGCACTGAGCACCCAGCGCCCTGAGCACTGAGCACCCAGCACCCTGAGCACTGAGCACCCAGCACAACGAGTACTGAGCACCCAGCACCCGGATTACTGAGCACCAAGCACCCTGAGCACTGAGCACCCAGCACCCCGAGCCCTGAGCACCCAGCACCCTGAGTACTACGCACCCAGCACCCTGAGTACTGAGCACCCTGCACCCTGAGTACTGAGCACCCAGCACACTGAGTACTGATCACCCAGCGTACTGAGCACCGAGCACCCCGAGCACTGAGCACCCAGCACCCTGAGTACTGAGCACCCTGCACCCTGAGTACTGAGCACCCAGCACACTGAGTACTGAGCACCCAGCGTACTGAGCACCGAGCACCCTGAGCACTGAGCACCCAGCACCCTGAGTACTGAGCACCCAGCACCCTGAGCAATGAGCACCCTGAGTACTGAGCACCCAGCACCTTGAGCACTGAGCACCGAGCACCCCGAGCACTGAGCACCCAGCACCCGGAGTACTGAGCACCCAGCACCCTGCGTACTAAGCACCGAGCACCCTGAGTACTGAGCACCCAGCACTCTGAGCACTGAACACACAGCACCCTGAGTACTGAGCACCTCGAGCACTGAACACCCAGCACCCTGAGTACTGAGCACCGAGCACCCCGAGCACTGAGCACCCAGCACCCCGAGCACTGAGCACCCAGCACCCCGAGCACTGAGCACCCAGCACCCTGAGTTCTGAGCACCCAGCACCCTGAGTACTGAGCACCCTGCACCCTGAGCACTGAGTACCCAGCACACTGAGCACTGAGCACCCAGCACCCTGAGCACTGAGCACACAGCACCCTGAGCACTGAGCACCCAGCACCCTGAGTACTGAGCACTGATCACCCAGCACCCTGAGTACTGAGAACCCAGCACCCCGAGTACTGAGCACCTAGCACCCTGAGTACTGAGCACCCAGCACCCTGAGCACTGAGCACCCAGCACCCCGAGCACTGAGCAACCAGCACCCTGAGTACTGAGCACCCAGCACCCTGAGCACTGAGCACCCAGCACCCTGAGCACTGAGCACCCAGCACCCTGAGCACTGAGCACCCAGCACCCTGAGTAGTGAGCAACCAACGTACTGAGCACCGAGCACCCCGAGCACTGAGCACCCAGCACCCTGAGTACTGAGCACCGATCACCCCGAGCACTGAGCACCCAGCACCCTGAGTACTGAGCTCCGAGCACCCCGAGCACTGAGCACCCAGCGCCCTGAGCACTGAGCACCCAGCACCCTGAGCACTGAGCACCCAGCACCCTGAGTACTGAGCACCCAGCACCCTGAGTACTGAACACCCAGCACCCTGAGCACTGAGCACTGAGCACCCTGAGCACTGAGTACTGAGCAACCTGAGCACTGAGCACCCAGCACCCCGAGTACTGAGCACCCAGCACCCCGAGCACTGAGCACCCAGCGCCCTGAACACTGAGCACCCAGCACCCTGAGCACTGAGCACTGAGCACCCTGAGCACTGAGCACCCAGCACACCGAGTACTGAGCACTGAGCACCCTGAGTACTGAGCACCAAGCACCCTAAGTACTGAGCACTGAGCACCCTGAGTACTGAGCACCCAGCACCCTGAGCACTGAGTACCCAGCACCCTGAGTACTCAGCACTGAGAACCCTGAGTACTGAGCACCGAGCACCCTGAGTACTGAGCACCCAGCAAGCTGATCACTGAGCACCCAGCACCCTGAGCACTGAGCACTGAGCACACAGCACCCTGAGCACTCAGCACCCAGCACCCCGAGCACTGAACACTCAGCACCCCGAGCACAGAGCACCCAGCACCCTGAGCACTGAGCACCCTGTGGACTGAACACCCAGCACCCTGAGCACTGAGCACCCAGCACCCTGAGTACTGAGCACCGATCACCCTGAGCACTGAGCACCCAGCACCCCGAGCACTGAGCACCCAGCACCCTGAGTACTGAGCTCCCAGCACCCCGAGCACTAAGCACCCAGTACCCTGAGTACTGAGCACCCTGAGTATTGAGCACCGATCACCCTGAGGACTGAGCTCCCAGCACCCTGAGTACTGAGCACCCAGCACCCTGAGCACTGAGCACCCAGCACCCTGAGTACTGATCACCCAGCACCCTGAGCACTGAGCACACAGCACCCTGAGTACTGAGCACCCAGCACCCTGAGCACTTAGCACCCAGCAACCTGAGTACTGAGCACCCAGCACCCTGAGCACTGAGCACCCAGCACCCCGAGAATGAGCACCCAGCACCCCGAGTACTGAGCACCGAGCACCCTGAGCACTGAGTACCCAGCACCCTGAGCACTGAACACCCAGCAGCCTGAGTACTGAGCACCCAGCACCCTGAGTACTGAGCACCCAGCACCCTGAGCACTGAGCACCGATCACCCCGAGTACTGAGCACCCAGCCCCCTGAGTACTGAGCAGCCAGCACCCCGAGTACTGAGCACCGAGCACCCTGAGCACTGAGTACCCAGCACCCTGAGCACTGAACACCCAGCACCCTGAACACTGAACATACAGCACCCTGAGTACTGAGCACCTCGAGCACTGAGCACCCAGCACCCTGAGTACTGAGCACCGAGCACCCCGAGCACTGAGCACCCAGCACCCCGAGCACTGAGCACCCAGCACCCTGAGCACTGAGCACCCAGCACCCTTAGTACTGAGCACCCAGTACCCTGAGCACTGAGCACCCAGCACCCTGAGCACTGAGTACTGAGCACCGATCACATCGAGCACTGAGCACCCAGCACCCAGAGTACTGAGCACCCAGCACCCTGAGTAATAAGCACCGAGCACCCTGAGTACTGAGCACCCAGCACCCTGAACACTGAACATACAGCACCCTGAGTACTGAGCACCTCGAGCACTGAGCACCCAGCACCCTGAGTACTGAGCACCGAGCACCCCGAGCACTGAGCACCCAGCACCCCGAGCACTGAGCACCCAGCACCCCGAGCACTGAGCACCCACCACCCTGAGCACTGAGCACCCAGCACCCTGAGCACTGAGCACCCAGCACCCTGAGCACTGAGCACCCAGCACCCTGAGCACTGAGCACCCAGCACCCTGAGTACTGAGCACTGAGCACCTAGCACCCCGAGTATTGAGCACCCAGCACCCTGAGTACTGAGCACTGAGAACCCAGCACCCCGAGCACTGAGCACCCAGCACCCTGAGCACTGAGCAGCCAGCACCCGAGTACTAAGCAACCAGCACCCTGAGTACTGAGGACCCAACACCCTGAGTACTGAGCACTGAGCACCCAGCACCCAGCACCCCGAGCACTGAGCACCCAGCACCCTGAGCACTGAGCACCCAGCACCCTGAGTACTGAGCACCCAGCACCCTGAGCACTGAGCACCCAGCACCCTGAGCACTGAGCACCCAGCACCCTGAGCACTGAGCACACAGCACCCTGAGTACTGAGCACCCAGGACCCTGAGTACTGAGCACTGAGCACCCAGCACACCGAGCACTGAGCACCCAGCACCCTGAGTACTGAGCACTGAGCACCCAGCACCCTGAGTACTGAGCACTGAGCACCCAGCACCCCGAGCACTGAGCACCCAGCACCCTGAGCACTGAGCACCCAGCACCCGAGTACTGAGCACCCAGCACAATGAGTACTGAGCACCCAGCACCCTGAATACTGAGCACCCAGCACCCCGAGTACTGAGCACCCAGCACCCTGAGTACTGAGCACCCAGCACCCTGAGCACTGAGCACCCAGCACCCCGAGCACTGAGCACCCAGCACCCTGAGTACTGAGCACCCAGCACCCTGAGCACTGAGCACCCAGCACCCTGAGCACTGAGCACCCAGCACCCTGAGCACTGAGCACCCAGCACCCTGAATAGTGAGCACCCAACGTACTGAGCACCGAGCACCCTGAGCACTGAGCACCCAGCACCCTGAGCACTGAGCACCCAGCACCCTGAGCACTGAGCACCCAGCACCCAAGTACTGAGCACCCAGCACCATGAGTACTGAGCACCCAGCACCCTGAGTACTGAGCACCGAGCACCCTGAGCACTGTGCACACAGCACCCTGAGCACTGAGCACCCAGGACCCTGAGCACTGAGGACCCAGCAGCCTGAGTAGTGAGCACCCAACGTACTGAGCACCGAGCACCCTGAGCACTGAGCACCCAGCACCCCGAGTACTGAGCACCCAGCACCCCGAGCACTGAGCACCCAGCGCCCTGAACACTGAGCACCCAGCACCCTGAGCACTGAGCACTGAGCACCCTGAGCACTGAGCACCCAGCACACCGAGTACTGAGCACTGAGCACCCTGAGTACTGAGCACCAAGCACCCTAAGTACTGAGCACTGAGCACCCTGAGTACTGAGCACCCAGCACCCTGAGCACTGAGTACCCAGCACCCTGAGTACTGAGCACTGAGAACCCTGAGTACTGAGCACCGAGCACCCTGAGTACTGAGCACCCAGCACGCTGATCACTGAGCACCCAGCACCCTGAGCACTGAGCACTGAGCACACAGCACCCAGAGCACTGAGCACCCAGCACCCCGAGCACTGAACACCCAGCACCCCGAGCACTGAGCACCCAGCACCCTGAGCACTGAGCACCCTGTGGACTGAACACCCAGCACCCTGAGCACTGAGCACCCAGCACCCTGAGTACTGAGCACCGATCACCCTGAGCACTGAGCACCCAGCACCCCGAGCACTGAGCACCCAGCACCCTGAGTACTGAGCTCCCAGCACCCCGAGCACTAAGCACCCAGTACCCTGAGTACTGAGCACCCTGAGTATTGAGCACCGATCACCCTGAGCACTGAGCTCCCAGCACCCTGAGTACTGAGCACCCAGCACCCTGAGCACTGAGCACCCAGCACCCTGAGTACTGATCACCCAGCACCCTGAGCACTGAGCACACAGCACCCTGAGTACTGAGCACCCAGCACCCTGAGCACTGAGCACCCAGCACCCTGAGTACTGAGCACCCAGCACCCTGAGCACTGAGCACCCAGCACCCCGAGAATGAGCACCCAGCACCCCGAGTACTGAGCACCGAGCACCCTGAGCACTGAGTACCCAGCACCCTGAGCACTGAACACCCAGCAGCCTGAGTACTGAGCACCCAGCACCCTGAGTACTGAGCACCCAGCACCCTGAGCACTGAGCACCGATCACCCCGAGTACTGAGCACCCAGCCCCCTGAGTACTGAGCAGCCAGCACCCCGAGTACTGAGCACCGAGCACCCTGAGCACTGAGTACCCAGCACCCTGAGCACTGAACACCCAGCACCCTGAACACTGAACATACAGCACCCTGAGTACTGAGCACCTCGAGCACTGAGCACCCAGCACCCTGAGTACTGAGCACCGAGCACCCCGAGCACTGAGCACCCAGCACCCCGAGCACTGAGCACCCAGCACCCTGACCACTGAGCACCCAGCACCCTTAGTACTGAGCACCCAGTACCCTGAGCACTGAGCACCCAGCACCCAGAGTACTGAGCACCCAGCACCCTGAGTACTAAGCACCGAGCACCCTGAGTACTGAGCACCCAGCACCCTGAACACTGAACATACAGCACCCTGAGTACTGAGCACCTCGAGCACTGAGCACCCAGCACCCTGAGTACTGAGCACCGAGCACCCCGAGCACTGAGCACCCAGCACCCCGAGCACTGAGCACCCAGCACCCCGAGCACTGAGCACCCACCACCCTGAGCACTGAGCACCCAGCACCCTGAGCACTGAGCACCCAGCACCCTGAGCACTGAGCACCCAGCACCCTGAGTACTGAGCACTGAGCACCTAGCACCCCGAGTATTGAGCACCCAGCACCCTGAGTACTGAGCACTGAGCACCCAGCACCCCGAGCACTGAGCACCCAGCACCCTGAGCACTGAGCAGCCAGCACCCGAGTACTAAGCAACCAGCACCCTGAGTACTGAGGACCCAACACCCTGAGTACTGAGCACTGAGCACCCAGCACCCAGCACCCCGAGCACTGAGCACCAAGCACCCTGAGCACTGAGCACCCAGCACCCTGAGCACTGAGCACCCAGCACCCTGAGCACTGAGCACACAGCACCCTGAGTACTGAGCACCCAGGACCCTGAGTACTGAGCACTGAGCACCCAGCACCCCGAGCACTGAGCACCCAGCACCCTGAGTACTGAGCACTGAGCACCCAGCACCCTGAGTACTGAGCACTGAGCACCCAGCACCCCGAGCACTGAGCACCCAGCACCCTGAGCACTGAGCACACAGCACCCGAGTACTGAGCACCCAGCACAATGAGTACTGAGCACCCAGCACCCTGAATACTGAGCACCCAGCACCCCGAGTACTGAGCACCCAGCACACTGAGTACTGAGCACCCAGCACCCCGAGCACTGAGCACCCAGCACCCCGAGCACTGAGCACCCAGCACCCTGAGTACTGAGCACCCAGCACCCTGAGCACTGAGCACCCAGCACCCTGAGCACTGAGCACCCAGCACCCTGAGCACTGAGCACCCAGCACCCTGAATAGTGAGCACCCAACGTACTGAGCACCGAGCACCCTGAGCACTGAGCACCCAGCACCCTGAGCACTGAGCACCCAGCACCCTGAGCACTGAGCACCCAGCACCCAAGTACTGAGCACCCAGCACCCTGAGTACTGAGCACCCAGCACCCTGAGTACTGAGCACCGAGCACCCTGAGCACTGAGCACACAGCACCCTGAGCACTGAGCACCCAGGACCCTGAGCACTGAGGACCCAGCAGCCTGAGTAGTGAGCACCCAACGTACTGAGCACCGAGCACCCTGAGCACTGAGCACCCAGCACCCCGAGTACTGAGCACCCAGCACCCCGAGCACTGAGCACCCAGCGCCCTGAACACTGAGCACCCAGCACCCTGAGCACTGAGCACCCTGAGCACTGAGCACCCAGCACACCGAGTACTGAGCACTGAGCACCCTGAGTACTGAGCACCAAGCACCCTAAGTACTGAGCACTGAGCACCCTGAGTACTGAGCACCCAGCACCCTGAGCACTGAGTACCCAGCACCCTGAGTACTGAGCACTGAGAACCCTGAGTACTGAGCACCGAGCACCCTGAGCACTGAGCACCCAGCACCCAGCACCCCGAGCACTGAGCACCCAGCACCCTGAGCACTGAGCACCCAGCACCCTGAGTACTGAGCACCCAGCACCCTGAGCACTGAGCACCCAGCACCCTGAGCACTGAGCACCCAGCACCCTGAGCACTGAGCACACAGCACCCTGAGTACTGAGCACCCAGGACCCTGAGTACTGAGCACTGAGCACCCAGCACACCGAGCACTGAGCACCCAGCACCCTGAGTACTGAGCACTGAGCACCCAGCACCCTGAGTACTGAGCACTGAGCACCCAGCACCCCGAGCACTGAGCACCCAGCACCCTGAGCACTGAGCACCCAGCACCCGAGTACTGAGCACCCAGCACAATGAGTACTGAGCACCCAGCACCCTGAATACTGAGCACCCAGCACCCCGAGTACTGAGCACCCAGCACCCTGAGTACTGAGCACCCAGCACCCTGAGCACTGAGCACCCAGCACCCCGAGCACTGAGCACCCAGCACCCTGAGTACTGAGCACCCAGCACCCTGAGCACTGAGCACCCAGCACCCTGAGCACTGAGCACCCAGCACCCTGAGCACTGAGCACCCAGCACCCTGAATAGTGAGCACCCAACGTACTGAGCACCGAGCACCCTGAGCACTGAGCACCCAGCACCCTGAGCACTGAGCACCCAGCACCCTGAGCACTGAGCACCCAGCACCCAAGTACTGAGCACCCAGCACCATGAGTACTGAGCACCCAGCACCCTGAGTACTGAGCACCGAGCACCCTGAGCACTGTGCACACAGCACCCTGAGCACTGAGCACCCAGGACCCTGAGCACTGAGGACCCAGCAGCCTGAGTAGTGAGCACCCAACGTACTGAGCACCGAGCACCCTGAGCACTGAGCACCCAGCACCCCGAGTACTGAGCACCCAGCACCCCGAGCACTGAGCACCCAGCGCCCTGAACACTGAGCACCCAGCACCCTGAGCACTGAGCACTGAGCACCCTGAGCACTGAGCACCCAGCACACCGAGTACTGAGCACTGAGCACCCTGAGTACTGAGCACCAAGCACCCTAAGTACTGAGCACTGAGCACCCTGAGTACTGAGCACCCAGCACCCTGAGCACTGAGTACCCAGCACCCTGAGTACTGAGCACTGAGAACCCTGAGTACTGAGCACCGAGCACCCTGAGTACTGAGCACCCAGCACGCTGATCACTGAGCACCCAGCACCCTGAGCACTGAGCACTGAGCACACAGCACCCAGAGCACTGAGCACCCAGCACCCCGAGCACTGAACACCCAGCACCCCGAGCACTGAGCACCCAGCACCCTGAGCACTGAGCACCCTGTGGACTGAACACCCAGCACCCTGAGCACTGAGCACCCAGCACCCTGAGTACTGAGCACCGATCACCCTGAGCACTGAGCACCCAGCACCCCGAGCACTGAGCACCCAGCACCCTGAGTACTGAGCTCCCAGCACCCCGAGCACTAAGCACCCAGTACCCTGAGTACTGAGCACCCTGAGTATTGAGCACCGATCACCCTGAGCACTGAGCTCCCAGCACCCTGAGTACTGAGCACCCAGCACCCTGAGCACTGAGCACCCAGCACCCTGAGTACTGATCACCCAGCACCCTGAGCACTGAGCACACAGCACCCTGAGTACTGAGCACCCAGCACCCTGAGCACTGAGCACCCAGCACCCTGAGTACTGAGCACCCAGCACCCTGAGCACTGAGCACCCAGCACCCCGAGAATGAGCACCCAGCACCCCGAGTACTGAGCACCGAGCACCCTGAGCACTGAGTACCCAGCACCCTGAGCACTGAACACCCAGCAGCCTGAGTACTGAGCACCCAGCACCCTGAGTACTGAGCACCCAGCACCCTGAGCACTGAGCACCGATCACCCCGAGTACTGAGCACCCAGCCCCCTGAGTACTGAGCAGCCAGCACCCCGAGTACTGAGCACCGAGCACCCTGAGCACTGAGTACCCAGCACCCTGAGCACTGAACACCCAGCACCCTGAACACTGAACATACAGCACCCTGAGTACTGAGCACCTCGAGCACTGAGCACCCAGCACCCTGAGTACTGAGCACCGAGCACCCCGAGCACTGAGCACCCAGCACCCCGAGCACTGAGCACCCAGCACCCTGACCACTGAGCACCCAGCACCCTTAGTACTGAGCACCCAGTACCCTGAGCACTGAGCACCCAGCACCCAGAGTACTGAGCACCCAGCACCCTGAGTACTAAGCACCGAGCACCCTGAGTACTGAGCACCCAGCACCCTGAACACTGAACATACAGCACCCTGAGTACTGAGCACCTCGAGCACTGAGCACCCAGCACCCTGAGTACTGAGCACCGAGCACCCCGAGCACTGAGCACCCAGCACCCCGAGCACTGAGCACCCAGCACCCCGAGCACTGAGCACCCACCACCCTGAGCACTGAGCACCCAGCACCCTGAGCACTGAGCACCCAGCACCCTGAGCACTGAGCACCCAGCACCCTGAGTACTGAGCACTGAGCACCTAGCACCCCGAGTATTGAGCACCCAGCACCCTGAGTACTGAGCACTGAGCACCCAGCACCCCGAGCACTGAGCACCCAGCACCCTGAGCACTGAGCAGCCAGCACCCGAGTACTAAGCAACCAGCACCCTGAGTACTGAGGACCCAACACCCTGAGTACTGAGCACTGAGCACCCAGCACCCAGCACCCCGAGCACTGAGCACCAAGCACCCTGAGCACTGAGCACCCAGCACCCTGAGCACTGAGCACCCAGCACCCTGAGCACTGAGCACACAGCACCCTGAGTACTGAGCACCCAGGACCCTGAGTACTGAGCACTGAGCACCCAGCACCCCGAGCACTGAGCACCCAGCACCCTGAGTACTGAGCACTGAGCACCCAGCACCCTGAGTACTGAGCACTGAGCACCCAGCACCCCGAGCACTGAGCACCCAGCACCCTGAGCACTGAGCACACAGCACCCGAGTACTGAGCACCCAGCACAATGAGTACTGAGCACCCAGCACCCTGAATACTGAGCACCCAGCACCCCGAGTACTGAGCACCCAGCACACTGAGTACTGAGCACCCAGCACCCTGAGCACTGAGCACCCAGCACCCCGAGCACTGAGCACCCAGCACCCTGAGTACTGAGCACCCAGCACCCTGAGCACTGAGCACCCAGCACCCTGAGCACTGAGCACCCAGCACCCTGAGCACTGAGCACCCAGCACCCTGAATAGTGAGCACCCAACGTACTGAGCACCGAGCACCCTGAGCACTGAGCACCCAGCACCCTGAGCACTGAGCACCCAGCACCCTGAGCACTGAGCACCCAGCACCCAAGTACTGAGCACCCAGCACCCTGAGTACTGAGCACCCAGCACCCTGAGTACTGAGCACCGAGCACCCTGAGCACTGAGCACACAGCACCCTGAGCACTGAGCACCCAGGACCCTGAGCACTGAGGACCCAGCAGCCTGAGTAGTGAGCACCCAACGTACTGAGCACCGAGCACCCTGAGCACTGAGCACCCAGCACCCCGAGTACTGAGCACCCAGCACCCCGAGCACTGAGCACCCAGCGCCCTGAACACTGAGCACCCAGCACCCTGAGCACTGAGCACCCTGAGCACTGAGCACCCAGCACACCGAGTACTGAGCACTGAGCACCCTGAGTACTGAGCACCAAGCACCCTAAGTACTGAGCACTGAGCACCCTGAGTACTGAGCACCCAGCACCCTGAGCACTGAGTACCCAGCACCCTGAGTACTGAGCACTGAGAACCCTGAGTACTGAGCACCGAGCACCCTGAGTACTGAGCACCAAGCACCCCGAGTACTGAGCACCGAGCACCCTGAGCACTGAGTACCCAGCACCCTGAGCACTGAACACCCAGCAGCCTGAGTACTGAGCACCCAGCACCCTGAGTACTGAGCACCCAGCACCCTGAGCACTGAGCACCGATCACCCCGAGTACTGAGCACCCAGCCCCCTGAGTACTGAGCAGCCAGCACCCCGAGTACTGAGCACCGAGCACCCTGAGCACTGAGTACCCAGCACCCTGAGCACTGAACACCCAGCACCCTGAACACTGAACATACAGCACCCTGAGTACTGAGCACCTCGAGCACTGAGCACCCAGCACCCTGAGTACTGAGCACCGAGCACCCCGAGCACTGAGCACCCAGCACCCCGAGCACTGAGCACCCAGCACCCTGAGCACTGAGCACCCAGCACCCTTAGTACTGAGCACCCAGTACCCTGAGCACTGAGCACCCAGCACCCTGAGCACTGAGTACTGAGCACCGATCACATCGAGCACTGAGCACCCAGCACCCAGAGTACTGAGCACCCAGCACCCTGAGTACTAAGCACCGAGCACCCTGAGTACTGAGCACCCAGCACCCTGAACACTGAACATACAGCACCCTGAGTACTGAGCACCTCGAGCACTGAGCACCCAGCACCCTGAGTACTGAGCACCGAGCACCCCGAGCACTGAGCACCCAGCACCCCGAGCACTGAGCACCCAGCACCCCGAGCACTGAGCACCCACCACCCTGAGCACTGAGCACCCAGCACCCTGAGCACTGAGCACCCAGCACCCTGAGCACTGAGCACCCAGCACCCTGAGCACTGAGCACCCAGCACCCTGAGTACTGATCACTGAGCACCTAGCACCCCGAGTATTGAGCACCCAGCACCCTGAGTACTGAGCACTGAGCACCCAGCACCCCGAGCACTGAGCACCCAGCACCCTGAGCACTGAGCAGCCAGCACCCGAGTACTAAGCAACCAGCACCCTGAGTACTGAGGACCCAACACCCTGAGTACTGAGCACTGAGCACCCAGCACCCAGCACCCCGAGCACTGAGCACCCAGCACCCTGAGCACTGAGCACCCAGCACCCTGAGTACTGAGCACCCAGCACCCTGAGCACTGAGCACCCAGCACCCTGAGCACTGAGCACCCAGCACCCTGAGCACTGAGCACACAGCACCCTGAGTACTGAGCACCCAGGACCCTGAGTACTGAGCACTGAGCACCCAGCACCCCGAGCACTGAGCACCCAGCACCCTGAGTACTGAGCACTGAGCACCCAGCACCCTGAGTACTGAGCACTGAGCACCCAGCACCCCGAGCACTGAGCACCCAGCACCCTGAGCACTGAGCACCCAGCACCCGAGTACTGAGCACCCAGCACAATGAGTACTGAGCACCCAGCACCCTGAATACTGAGCACCCAGCACCCCGAGTACTGAGCACCCAGCACCCTGAGTACTGAGCACCCAGCACCCTGAGCACTGAGCACCCAGCACCCCGAGCACTGAGCACCCAGCACCCTGAGTACTGAGCACCCAGCACCCTGAGCACTGAGCACCCAGCACCCTGAGCACTGAGCACCCAGCACCCTGAGCACTGAGCACCCAGCACCCTGAATAGTGAGCACCCAACGTACTGAGCACCGAGCACCCTGAGCACTGAGCACCCAGCACCCTGAGCACTGAGCACCCAGCACCCTGAGCACTGAGCACCCAGCACCCAAGTACTGAGCACCCAGCACCATGAGTACTGAGCACCCAGCACCCTGAGTACTGAGCACCGAGCACCCTGAGCACTGAGCACACAGCACCCTGAGCACTGAGCACCCAGGACCCTGAGCACTGAGGACCCAGCAGCCTGAGTAGTGAGCACCCAACGTACTGAGCACCGAGCACCCTGAGCACTGAGCACCCAGCACCCCGAGTACTGAGCACCCAGCACCCCGAGCACTGAGCACCCAGCGCCCTGAACACTGAGCACCCAGCACCCTGAGCACTGAGCACTGAGCACCCTGAGCACTGAGCACCCAGCACACCGAGTACTGAGCACTGAGCACCCTGAGTACTGAGCACCAAGCACCCTAAGTACTGAGCACTGAGCACCCTGAGTACTGAGCACCCAGCACCCTGAGCACTGAGTACCCAGCACCCTGAGTACTGAGCACTGAGAACCCTGAGTACTGAGCACCGAGCACCCTGAGTACTGAGCACCCAGCACGCTGATCACTGAGCACCCAGCACCCTGAGCACTGAGCACTGAGCGCACAGCACCCAGAGCACTGAGCACCCAGCACCCCGAGCACTGAACACCCAGCACCCCGAGCACTGAGCACCCAGCACCCTGAGCACTGAGCACCCTGTGGACTGAACACCCAGCACCCTGAGCACTGAGCACCCAGCACCCTGAGTACTGAGCACCGATCACCCTGAGCACTGAGCACCCAGCACCCCGAGCACTGAGCACCCAGCACCCTGAGTACTGAGCTCCCAGCACCCCGAGCACTAAGCACCCAGTACCCTGAGTACTGAGCACCCTGAGTATTGAGCACCGATCACCCTGAGCACTGAGCTCCCAGCACCCTGAGTACTGAGCACCCAGCACCCTGAGCACTGAGCACCCAGCACCCTGAGTACTGATCACCCAGCACCCTGAGCACTGAGCACACAGCACCCTGAGTACTGAGCACCCAGCACCCTGAGCACTGAGCACCCAGCACCCTGAGTACTGAGCACCCAGCACCCTGAGCACTGAGCACCCAGCACCCCGAGAATGAGCACCCAGCACCCCGAGTACTGAGCACCGAGCACCCTGAGCACTGAGTACCCAGCACCCTGAGCACTGAACACCCAGCAGCCTGAGTACTGAGCACCCAGCACCCTGAGTACTGAGCACCCAGCACCCTGAGCACTGAGCACCGATCACCCCGAGTACTGAGCACCCAGCCCCCTGAGTACTGAGCAGCCAGCACCCCGAGTACTGAGCACCGAGCACCCTGAGCACTGAGTACCCAGCACCCTGAGCACTGAACACCCAGCACCCTGAACACTGAACATACAGCACCCTGAGTACTGAGCACCTCGAGCACTGAGCACCCAGCACCCTGAGTACTGAGCACCGAGCACCCCGAGCACTGAGCACCCAGCACCCCGAGCACTGAGCACCCAGCACCCTGACCACTGAGCACCCAGCACCCTTAGTACTGAGCACCCAGTACCCTGAGCACTGAGCACCCAGCACCCAGAGTACTGAGCACCCAGCACCCTGAGTACTAAGCACCGAGCACCCTGAGTACTGAGCACCCAGCACCCTGAACACTGAACATACAGCACCCTGAGTACTGAGCACCTCGAGCACTGAGCACCCAGCACCCTGAGTACTGAGCACCGAGCACCCCGAGCACTGAGCACCCAGCACCCCGAGCACTGAGCACCCAGCACCCCGAGCACTGAGCACCCACCACCCTGAGCACTGAGCACCCAGCACCCTGAGCACTGAGCACCCAGCACCCTGAGCACTGAGCACCCAGCACCCTGAGTACTGAGCACTGAGCACCTAGCACCCCGAGTATTGAGCACCCAGCACCCTGAGTACTGAGCACTGAGCACCCAGCACCCCGAGCACTGAGCACCCAGCACCCTGAGCACTGAGCAGCCAGCACCCGAGTACTAAGCAACCAGCACCCTGAGTACTGAGGACCCAACACCCTGAGTACTGAGCACTGAGCACCCAGCACCCAGCACCCCGAGCACTGAGCACCAAGCACCCTGAGCACTGAGCACCCAGCACCCTGAGTACTGAGCACCCAGCACCCTGAGCACTGAGCACCCAGCACCCTGAGCACTGAGCACCCAGCACCCTGAGCACTGAGCACACAGCACCCTGAGTACTGAGCACCCAGGACCCTGAGTACTGAGCACTGAGCACCCAGCACCCCGAGCACTGAGCACCCAGCACCCTGAGTACTGAGCACTGAGCACCCAGCACCCTGAGTACTGAGCACTGAGCACCCAGCACCCCGAGCACTGAGCACCCAGCACCCTGAGCACTGAGCACCCAGCACCCGAGTACTGAGCACCCAGCACAATGAGTACTGAGCACCCAGCACCCTGAATACTGAGCACCCAGCACCCCGAGTACTGAGCACCCAGCACCCTGAGTACTGAGCACCCAGCACCCTGAGCACTGAGCACCCAGCACCCCGAGCACTGAGCACCCAGCACCCTGAGTACTGAGCACCCAGCACCCTGAGCACTGAGCACCCAGCACCCTGAGCACTGAACACCCAGCACCCTGAGCACTGAGCACCCAGCACCCTGAATAGTGAGCACCCAACGTACTGAGCACCAAGCACCCTGAGCACTGAGCACCCAGCACCCTGAGCACTGAGCACATAGCACCCTGAGCACTGAGCACCCAGCACCCAAGTACTGAGCACCCAGCACCCTGAGTACTGAGCACCCAGCACCCTGAGTACTGAGCACCGAGCACCCTGAGCACTGAGCACACAGCACCCTGAGCACTGAGCACCCAGGACCCTGAGCACTGAGGACCCAGCAGCCTGAGTAGTGAGCACCCAACGTACTGAGCACCGAGCACCCTGAGCACTGAGCACCCAGCACCCCGAGTACTGAGCACCCAGCACCCCGAGCACTGAGCACCCAGCGCCCTGAACACTGAGCACCCAGCACCCTGAGCACTGAGCACCCTGAGCACTGAGCACCCAGCACACCGAGTACTGAGCACTGAGCACCCTGAGTACTGAGCACCAAGCACCCTAAGTACTGAGCACTGAGCACCCTGAGTACTGAGCACCCAGCACCCTGAGCACTGAGTACCCAGCACCCTGAGTACTGAGCACTGAGAACCCTGAGTACTGAGCACCGAGCACCCTGAGTACTGAGCACCCAGCACGCTGATCACTGAGCACCCAGCACCCTGAGCACTGAGCACTGAGCACACAGCACCCTGAGCACTGAGCACGCAGCACCCCGAGCACTGAACACCCAGCACCCCGAGCACTGAGCACCCAGCACCCTGAGCACTGAGCACCCTGTGGACTGATCACCCAGCACCCTGAGCACTGAGCACCCAGCACCCTGAGTACTGAGCACCGATCACCCTGAGCACTGAGCACCCAGCACCCCGAGCACTGAGCACCCAGCACCCTGAGTACTGAGCTCCCAGCACCCCGAGCACTAAGCACCCAGTACCCTGAGTACTGAGCACCCTGAGTATTGAGCACCGATCACCCTGAGGACTGAGCTCCCAGCACCCTGAGTACTGAGCACCCAGCACCCTGAGCACTGAGCACCCAGCACCCTGAGTACTGATCACCCAGCACCCTGAGCACTGAGCACACAGCACCCTGAGTACTGAGCACCCAGCACCCTGAGCACTGAGCACCCAGCACCCTGAGTACTGAGCACCCAGCACCCTGAGCACTGAGCACCCAGCACCCCGAGAATGAGCACCCAGCACCCCGAGTACTGAGCACCGAGCACCCTGAGCACGGAGTACCCAGCACCCTGAGCACTGAACACCCAGCAGCCTGAGTACTGAGCACCCAGCACCCTGAGTACTGAGCACCCAGCACCCTGAGCACTGAGCACCGATCACCCCGAGTACTGAGCACCCAGCCCCCTGAGTACTGAGCAGCCAGCACCCCGAGTACTGAGCACCGAGCACCCTGAGCACTGAGTACCCAGCACCCTGAGCACTGAACACCCAGCACCCTGAACACTGAACATAGAGCACCCTGAGTACTGAGCACCTCGAGCACTGAGCACCCAGCACCCTGAGTACTGAGCACCGAGCACCCCGAGCACTGAGCACCCAGCACCCCTAGCACTGAGCACCCAGCACCCTGAGCACTGAGCACCCAGCACCCTTTGTACTGAGCACCCAGTACCCTGAGCACTGAGCACCCAGCACCCTGAGCACTGAGTACTGAGCACCGATCACATCGAGCACTGAGCACCCAGCACCCAGAGTACTGAGAACCCAGCACCCTGAGTACTAAGCACAGAGCACCCTGAGTACTGAGCACCCAGCACCCTGAACACTGAACATACAGCACCCTGAGTACTGAGCACCTCGAGCACTGAGCACCCAGCACCCTGAGTACTGAGCACCGAGCACCCCGAGCACTGAGCACCCAGCACCCCGAGCACTGAGCACCCAGCACCCCGAGCACTGAGCACCCACCACCCTGAGCACTGAGCGCCCAGCACCCTGAGCACTGAGCACCCAGCACCCTGAGCACTGAGCACCCAGCACCCTGAGCACTGAGCACCCAGCACCCTGAGTACTGAGCACTGAGCACCCAGCACCCCGAGCACTGAGCACCCAGCACCCTGAGCACTGAGCAGCCAGCACCCGAGTACTAAGCAACCAGCACCCTGAGTACTGAGGACCCAACACCCTGAGTACTGAGCACTGAGCACCCAGCACCCAGAACCCCGAGCACTGAGCACCCAGCACCCTGAGCACTGAGCACCCAGCACCCTGAGTACTGAGCACCCAGCACCCTGAGCACTGAGCACCCAGCACCCTGAGCACTGAGCACCCAGCACCCTGAGCACTGAGCACACAGCACCCTGAGTACTGAGCACCCAGGACCCTGAGTACTGAGCACTGAGCACCCAGCACCCCGAGCACTGAGCACCCAGCACCCTGAGTACTGAGCACTGAGCACCCAGCACCCTGAGTACTGAGCACTGAGCACCCAGCACCCCGAGCACTGAGCACCCAGCACCCTGAGCACTGAGCACCCAGCACCCGAGTACTGAGCACCCAGCACAATGAGTACTGAGCACCCAGCACCCTGAATACTGAGCACCCAGCACCCCGAGTACTGAGCACCCAGCACCCTGAGTACTGAGCACCCAGCACCCTGAGCACTGAGCACCCAGCACCCCGAGCACTGAGCACCCAGCACCCTGAGTACTGAGCACCCAGCACCCTGAGCACTGAGCACCCAGCACCCTGAGCACTGAGCACCCAGCACCCTGAGCACTGAGCATCCAGCACCCTGAATAGTGAGCACCCAACGTACTGAGCACCGAGCACCCTGAGCACTGAGCACCCAGCACCCTGAGCACTGAGCACCCAGCACCCAAGTACTGAGCACCCAGCACCCTGAGTACTGAGCACCCAGCACCCTGAGTACTGAGCACCGAGCACCCTGAGCACTGAGCACACAGCACCCTGAGCACTGAGCACCCAGGACCCTGAGCACTGAGGACCCAGCAGCCTGAGTAGTGAGCACCCAACGTACTGAGCACCGAGCACCCCGAGCACTGAGCACCCAGCGCCCCGAGCACTGAGCACCCAGCACCCTGAGCACTGAGCACCCAGCACCCTGAGTACTGAGCACCCAGCACCCTGAGTACTGAGCTCCCAGCACCCCGAGCACTGAGCATCCAGTACCCTGAGTACTGAGCAACCTGAGTACTGAGCACCGATCACCCTGAGCACTGAGCTCCCAGCACCCTGTGTACTGAGCACCCAGCACCCTGAGCACTGTGCGCCCAGCACCCTGAGTACTGATCACCCAGCACCCTGAGCACTGAGCACCCAGCAAACTGAGTACTGAGCACCCAGCACCCTGAGCACTGAGCACCCAGCACCCCGAGTACTGAGCACCGAGCACCCTGAGCACTGAGTACCCAGCACCCTGAGCACTGAGCACCCAGCACCCTGAGTACTGAGCACCCAGCACACTGAGTACTGAGCACCCTGCACCCTGAGCAATGAGCACCGAGCACCCCGAGTACTGAGCACCCAGCACCCTGAGTACTGAGCACCCAGCACCCTGAGTACTGAACACCCAGCACCCTGAGCACTGAGCACCCAGCACTCTGAGTACTGAGCACCCAGCACCCTGAGTACTGAACACCCAGCACCCTGAGCACTGAGCACTGAGCACCCTGAGCACTGAGTACTGAGCACTGAGCAACCTGAGCACTGAGCACCAAGCACCCCGAGTACTGAGCACCCAGCACCCCGAGCACTGAGCACCCAGCGCCCTGACCACTGAGCACCCAGCAGCCCGAGCACTGAGCACTGAGCACCCTGAGCACTGAGCACCCAGCACACCGAGTACTGAGCACTGAGCACCCTGAGTACTGAGCACCAAGCACCCTAAGTACTGAGCACTGAGCACCCTGAGTACTGAGCACCCAGCACCCTGAGGACTGAGTACCCAGCACCCTGAGTACTGAGCACCGAGAACCCTGAGTACTGAGCACCGAGCACCCTGAGTACTGAGCACCCAGCACCCTGATCACTGAGCACCCAGCACCCTGAGCACTGAGCACCCAGCACCTTGAGTACTGAGCACCGAGCACCCCGAGCACTGAGCACCCAGCACCCTGAGCACTGAGCACCCAGCAACCTGAGCACTGAGCACCCAGCACCCTGAGCACTGAGCACCCAGCACCCCGAGCACTGATCACCCAGCACCCTGAGTACTGAGCACCCAGCACCCTGAGCACTGAGCACCCAGCACCCTGAGTACTGAGCACCCAGCACCCTGAGTACTGAGCAACCAGCACCCTGAGCACTGAGCACACAGCACCCTGAGCACTGAGCACCCAGCACCCCGAGCACTGAACACCCAGCACCCCGAGCACTGAGCACCCAGCACCCTGAGCACTGAGCACCCTGTGGACTGAACACCCAGCACCCTGAGCACTGAGCACCCAGCACCCTGAGCACTGAGCACCCAGCACCCTGAGCACTGAGCACCCAGCACCCCGAGCACTGAGCACCCAGCACCCTGAGAACTGAGCTCCCAGCACCCCGAGCACTGAGCACCCAGTAACCTGAGTACTGAGCACCCTGAGTATTGAGCACCGATCACCCTGATCACTGAGCTCCCAGCACCCTGAGTACTGAGCACCCAGCACCCTGAGCACTGAGCACCCAGCACCCTGAGTACTGAGCACCCAGCACCCTGAGCACTGAGCACCCAGCACCCTGAGTACTGAGCACCCAGCACCACGAGCACTGAGCACCCAGCACCCTGAGTACTGCGCAAGCAGCACCCTGAGCACTGAGCACCCAACACCCCAAGAATGAGCACCCAGCACGCCGAGTACTGAGCACCGAGCACCCTGAGCACTGAGTACCCAGCACCATGAGCACTGAGCACCCAGCACCCTGAGTACTGAGCACCCAGCACACTGAGTACTGAGCACCCAGCACCCTGAGCAATGAGCACCGAGCACCCCGAGTACTGAGCACCCAGCACCCTGAGTACTGAGCACCCAGCACACTGAGTACTGAACACCCAGCACCCTGAGCACTGAGCACCCAGCACTCTGAGTACTGAGCACCCAGCACCCTGAGTACTGAACGCCCAGCACCCTGAGCACTGAGCACTGAGCACCCTGAGCACTGAGTACTGAGCACTGAGCAACCTGAGCACTGAGCACCCAGCACCCCGAGTACTGAGCACCCAGCACCCCGAGCACTGAGCACCCAGCGCCCTGACCACTGAGCACCCATCAGCCCGAGCACTGAGCACTGAGCACCCTGAGCACTGAGCACCCAGCACACCGAGTACTGAGCACTGAGCACCCTGAGTACTGAGCACCAAGCACCCTAAGTACTGAGCACTGAGCACCCTGAGTACTGAGCACCCAGCACCCTGAGCACTGAGCACCCAGCACCCTGAGCACTGAGCACACAGCACCCTGAGCACTGAGCACCCAGCACCCCGAGCACTGAGCACCCAGCACCCCGAGCACTGAGCAACCAGCGCCCTGACCACTGAGCACCCAGCAGCCCGAGCACTGAGCACTGAGCACCCTGAGCACTGAGCACCCAGCACACCGAGTACTGAGCACTGAGCACCCTGAGTACTGAGCACCAAGCACCCTAAGTACTGAGCACTGAGCACCCTGAGTACTGAGCACCCAGCACCCTGAGCACTGAGTACCCAGCACCCTGAGTACTGAGCACTGAGAACCCTGAGTACTGAGCACCAAGTACCCTGAGTACTGAGCACCAAGCACCCTGATCACTGAGCACCCAGCACCCTGAGCACTGAGTACCCAGCACCTTGAGTACTGAGCACCGAGCACCCCGAGCACTGAGCACCCAGCACCCTGAGTACTGAGCACCCAGCAACCTGAGCACTGAGCACCCAGCACCCTGAGCACTGAGCACCCAGCACCAGGAGCACTGATCACCCCGCACCCTGAGTACTGAGCACCCAGCACCCTGAGCACTGAGCACCCAGCACCCTGAGTACTGAGCACCCAGCACCCTGAGTACTGAGCAACCAGCACCCTGAGCACTGAGCACTGAGCACACAGCACCCTGAGCACTGAGCACCCAGCACCCCGAGCACTGAACACCCAGCACCCCGAGCACTGAGCACCCAGCACCCTGAGCACTGAGCACCCTGTGGACTGAACACCCAGCACCCTGAGCACTGAGCACCCAGCACCCTGAGTACTGAGCACCGATCACCCTGAGCACTGAGCACCCAGCACCCCGAGCACTGAGCACCCAGCACCCTGAGAACTGTGCTCCCAGCACCCCGAGCACTGAGCACCCAGTACCCTGAGTACTGAGCACCCTGAGTATTGAGCACCGATCACCCTGAGCACTGAGCTCCCAGCACCCTGAGTACTGAGCACCCAGCACCCTGAGCACTGAGCACCCAGCACCCTGAATACTGAGCACCCAGCACCCTGAGCACTGAGCACCCAGCACCCTTAGTACTGAGCACCCAGCACCCTGAGCACTGAGCACCCAGCACCCAGAGTACTGAGCACCTGGCACCCTGAGCACTGAGCACCCAGCACCCCGAGAATGAGCACCCAGCACCCCGAGTACTGAGCACCGAGCACCCTGAGCACTGAGTACCCAGCACACTGAGCACTGAACACCCAGCACCCTGAGTACTGAGCACCCAGCACCCTGAGTACTGAGCACCCAGCACCCTGAGCACTGAGCACCGATCACCCCGAGTACTGAGCACCCAGCATCCTGAGTACTGAGCACCCAGCACCCTGAGTACTGAACACCCAGCACCCTGAGCACTGAGCACTGAGCACCCTGAGCACTGAGTACTGAGCACCGAGCACCCCGAGCACTAAGCACCCAGCACCCAGAGTACTGAGCACCCAGCACCCTGAGTACTAAGCACCGAGCACCCTGAGTACTGAGCACCCAGCACCCTGAACACTGAACATACAGCACCCTGAGTACTGAGCACCTCGAGCACTGAGCACCCAGCACCCTGAGTACTGAGCACCGAGCACCCCGAGCAATGAGCACCCAGCACCCCGAGCACTGAGCACCCAGCACCCCGAGCACTGAGCACCCAGCACCCTGAGCACTGAGCACCCAGCACCCTGAGTACTGAGCACCCAGTACCCTGAGCACTGAGTACCCAGCACCCTGAGCACTGAGCACCCAGCACCCTGAGCAATGAGCACCCAGCACCCTGAGCACTGAGCACCCAGCACCCTGAGTACTGAGCACTGAGCACCTAGCACCCCGAGTACTGAGCACCCAGCACCCTGAGTACTGAGCACTGAGCAACCAGCACCCCGAGCACTGAGCACCCAGCACCCTGAGCACTGAGCACCCAGCACCCGAGTACTAAGCAACCAGCACCCTGAGTACTGAGCACCCAGCACCCTGAGTACTGAGCACCCAGCACCCCGAGTACTGAGGACATAACACCCTGAGTTCTGAGCACCCAGCACCCTGAGCCCTGAGCACCCAGCACCCCGAGCACTGAGCACCCAGCACCCTGAGTACTGAGCACCCAGCACCCTGAGCACTGAGCACCCAGCACCCTGAGCACTGAGCACCCAGCACCCTGAGCACTGAGCACACAGCACCCTGAGTACTGAGCACCCAGGACCCTGAGTACTGAGCACTGAGCACGCAGCACCCCGAGCACTGAGCACCCAGCACCCTGAGTACTGAGCACTGAGCACCCAGCACCCCGAGCACTGAGCACCCAGGACCCTGAGCACTGAGCACCCAGCACCCGAGTACTGAGCACCCAGCACAATGAGTACTGAGCACCCAGCACCCTGAATACTGAGCACGCAGCACCCCGAGTACTGAGCACCCAGCACCCTGAGTACTGAGCACCCAGCACCCTGAGCACTGAGCACCCAGCACCCCGAGCACTGAGCACCCAGCACCCTGCGTACTGAGCACCCAGCACCCAGAGCACTGAGCACCCAGCACCCTGAGCACTGAGCACCCAGCTCCCTGAGCACTGAGCACCCAGCACCCTGAGTAGTGAGCACCCAACGTACTGAGCACCGAGCACCCCGAGCACTGAGCACCCAGCACCCTGAGCACTGAGCACCCAGCACCCTGAGCACTGAGCACCGATCACCCCGAGCACTGAGCACCCAGCACCCTGAGTACTGAGCTCCGAGCACCCCGAGCACTGAGCACCCAGCGCCCCGAGCACTGAGCACCCAGCACCGTGAGCACTGAGCACCCAGCACCCTGAGTACTGAGCACCCAGCACCCTGAGTACTGAACACCCTGCACCCTGAGCACTGAGCACTGAGCACCCTGAGCACTGAGTACTGAGCACTGAGCAACCTGAGCACTGAGCACCCAGCACCCCGAGTACTGAGCACAGAGCACCCCGAGCACTGAGCACACAGCGCCCTGAGCACTGAGCACCCAGCACCCCGAGCACTGAGCACTGAGCACCCTGAGCACTGAGCACCCTGAGTACTGAGCACCAAGCACCCTAAGTACTGAGCACTGAGCACCCTGAGTACTGAGCACCCAGCACCCTGAGCACTGAGCACCCAGCACCCTGAGCACTGAGCACACAGCACCCTGAGCACTGTGCACCCAGCACCCCGAGCACTGAGCACCCAGCACCCCGAGCACTGAGCAACCAGCGCCCTGACCACTGAGCACCCAGCAGCCCGAGCACTGAGCACCCTGAGCACTGAGCACCCAGCACACCGAGTACTGAGCACTGAGCACCCTGAGTACTGAGCACCAAGCACCCTAAGTACTGAGCACTGAGCACCCTGAGTACTGAGCACCCAGCACCCCGAGCACTGAGCACCCAGCACCCTGAGCACTGAGCACCCTGTGGACTGAACACCCAGCACCCTGAGCACTGAGCACCCAGCACCCTGAGTACTGAGCACCGATCACCCTGAGCACTGAGCACCCAGCACCCCGAGCACTGAGCACCCAGCACCCTGAGAACTGTGCTCCCAGCACCCCGAGCACTGAGCACCCAGTACCCTGAGTACTGAGCACCCTGAGTATTGAGCACCGATCACCCTGAGCACTGAGCTCCCAGCACCCTGAGTACTGAGCACCCAGCATCCTGAGCACTGAGCACCCAGCACCCTGAATACTGAGCACCCAGCACCCTGAGCACTGAGCACCCAGCACCCTTAGTACTGAGCACCCAGCACCCTGAGCACTGAGCACCCAGCACCCTGAGTACTGAGCACCCTGCACCCTGAGCACTGAGTACCCAGCACACTGAGCACTGAACACCCAGCACCCTGAGTACTGAGCACCCAGCACCCTGAGTACTGAGCACCCAGCACCCTGAGTACTAAGCACCGAGCACCCTGAGTACTGAGCACCCAGCACCCTGAACACTGAACATACAGCACCCTGAGTACTGAGCACCTCGAGCACTGAGCACCCAGCACCCTGAGTACTGAGCACCGAGCACCCCGAGCAATGAGCACCCAGCACCCCGAGCACTGAGCACCCAGCACCCCGAGCACTGAGCACCCAGCACCCTGAGCACTGAGCACCCAGCACCCTGAGTACTGAGCACCCAGTACCCTGAGCACTGAGTACCCAGCACCCTGAGCACTGAGCACCCAGCACCCTGAGCAATGAGCACCCAGCACCCTGAGCACTGAGCACCCAGCACCCTGAGTACTGAGCACTGAGCACCTAGCACCCCGAGTACTGAGCACCCAGCACCCTGAGTACTGAGCACTGAGCAACCAGCACCCCGAGCACTGAGCACCCAGCACCCTGAGCACTGAGCACCCAGCACCCGAGTACTAAGCAACCAGCACCCTGAGTACTGAGCACCCAGCACCCTGAGTACTGAGCACCCAGCACCCCGAGTACTGAGGACATAACACCCTGAGTTCTGAGCACCCAGCACCCTGAGCACTGAGCACCCAGCACCCCGAGCACTGAGCACCCAGCACCCTGAGTACTGAGCACCCAGCACCCTGAGCACTGAGCACCCAGCACCCTGAGCACTGAGCACCCAGCACCCTGAGCACTGAGCACACAGCACCCTGAGTACTGAGCACCCAGGACCCTGAGTACTGAGCACTGAGCACGCAGCACCCCGAGCACTGAGCACCCAGCACCCTGAGTACTGAGCACTGAGCACCCAGCACCCCAAGCACTGAGCACCCAGGACCCTGAGCACTGAGCACCCAGCACCCGAGTACTGAGCACCCAGCACAATGAGTACTGAGCACCCAGCACCCTGAATACTGAGCACGCAGCACCCCGAGTACTGAGCACCCAGCACCCCGAGCACTGAGCACCCAGCACCCTGAGTACTGAGCACCCAGCACCCAGAGCACTGAGCACCCAGCACCCCGAGCACTGAGCACCCAGCACCCTGAGTACTGAGCACCCAGCACCCAGAGCACTGAGCACCCAGCACCCTGAGCACTGAGCACCCAGCTCCCTGAGCACTGAGCACCCAGCACCCTGAGTAGTGAGCACCCAACGTACTGAGCACCGAGCACCCCGAGCACTGAGCACCCAGCACCCTGAGCACTGAGCACCCAGCACCCTGAGCACTGAGCACCGATCACCCTGAGCACTGAGCACCCAGCACCCTGAGTACTGAGCTCCGAGCACCCCGAGCACTGAGCACCCAGCGCCCCGAGCACTGAGCACCCAGCACCCTGAGCACTGAGCACCCAGCACCCTGAGTACTGAGCACCCAGCACCCTGAGTACTGAACACCCAGCACCCTGAGCACTGAGCACTGAGCACCCTGAGCACTGAGTACTGAGCACTGAGCAACCTGAGCACTGAGCACCCAGCACCCCGAGTACTGAGCACACAGCACCCCGAGCACTGAGCACACAGCGCCCTGAGCACTGAGCACCCAGCACCCCGAGCACTGAGCACTGAGCACCCTGAGCACTGAGCAACCTGAGTACTGAGCACCAAGCACCCTAAGTACTGAGCACTGAGCACCCTGAGTACTGAGCACCCAGCACCCTGAGCACTGAGTACCCAGCACCCTGAGTACTGAGCACCGAGAACCCTGAGTACTGAGTACCGAGCACCCTGAGTACTGAGCACCCAGCACCCTGATCACTGAGCACCCAGCACCCTGAGCACTGAGCATCCAGCACCGTGAGTACTGAGCACCGAGCAACCCGAGCACTGAGCACCCAGCACCCTGAGTACTGAGCACCCAGCACCCTGATCACTGAGCACCCAGCACCCTGAGCACTGAGCACCCAGCACCCCGAGCACTGATCACCCAGCACCCTGAGTACTGAGCACCCAGCACCCTGAGCACTGAGCACCCAGAACCCTGAGTACTGAGCACCCAGCACCCTGAGTACTGAGCAACCAGCACCCTGAGCACTGAGCACTGAGCACCCAGCACCCTGAGCACTGAGCACTGAACACCCAGCACCCCGAGAACTGAGCACCCAGCACCCCGAGCACTGAGCACCCAGCACCCTGAGCACTGAGCACCCTGTGGACTGAACACCCAGCACCCTGAGCACTGAGCACATAGCACCCTCAGTATTGAGCACCGATCACCCTGAGCACTGAGCACCCAGCACTCCGAGCACTGAGCACCCAGCACCCTGAGTACTGAGCTCCCACCACCCCGAGCAATGAGCACCCAGTACCCTGAGTACTGAGCACACTGAGTACTGAGCACCAATCACCCTGAGCACTGAGCTCCCAGCACCCTGTGTACTGAGCACCCAGCACCCTGAGCACTGTGCGCCCAGCACCCTGAGTACTGAGCACCCAGCACCCTGAGCACTGAGCACCCAGCACCCTGAGTACTGAGCACCCAGCACCCTGAGCACTGAGCACCCAGCAGCCTGAGCAATGAGCACCGAGCACCCCGAGTACTGAGCACCCAGCACCCTGAGTACTGAGCACCGAGCACCCTGAGCACTGAGTACCCAGCACCCTGAGCACTGAGCACCCAGCACCCTGAGTACTGAGCACCGAGCACCCCGAGTACTGAGCACCCAGCACCCTGAGTACTGAGCACCCAGCACCCTGAGTACTGAACACCCAGAACCCTGAGCACTGAGCACTGAGCACCCTGAGCACTGAGTACTGAGCACCGAGCACCCCGAGCACTGAGCACCCAGCACCCGGAGTACTGAGCACCCAGCACTCTGAGTACTAAGCACCGAGCACCCTGAGTACTGAGCACCCAGCAACCTGAATACTGAACATACAGCACCCTGAGTACTGAGCACCTCGAGCACTGAGCACCCAGCACCCTGAGTACTGAGCACCGAGCACCCCGAGCACTGAGCACCCAGCACCCCGAGCACTGAGCACCCAGCACCCCGAGCACTGAGCACCCAGCACCGTGAGCACTGAGCACCCAGCACCCTGAGTACTGAGCACCCAGCACCCTGAGCACTGAGTACACAGCACCCTGAGCACTGAGCACCCAGCACCCTGAGCACTGAGCACCCAGCACCCTGAGCACTGAGCACCCAGCACCCTGAGTACTGAGCACTGAGCATCCAGCACCCCGAGTACTAAGCACCCAGCACCCCGAGCACTGAGCACCCAGCACCCTGAGTACTGAGCACCCAGCACCCTGAGCACTGAGCACCCAGCACCCTGAGCACTGAGCACCCAGCACCCTGAGCACTGAGCACTCAGCACCCTGAGTAGTGAGCACCCAACATACTGAGCATCGAGCACCCTGAGCACTGAGCACCCAGCACCCTGAGTACTGAGAACCGAGCACCCCGAGCACTGAGCACCCAGCACCCTGAGTACTGAGCACACAGCACCCTGAGCACTGAGCACCCAGCACCTTGAGCACTGAGCACCCAGCACCCTGAGCACTGAGCACGCACCACCCTGAGTAGTGAGCACCCAACATACTGAGCATCGAGCACCCTGAGCACTGAGCACCCAGCACCCTGAGTACTGAGAACCGAGCACCCCGAGCACTGAGCACCCAGCACCCCGAGCACTGAGCACCCCAGCACCCTGTGCACTGAGCACCCAGCACCCTGAGTACTGAGCACCCAGTACCCTGAGCACTGAGCACCCAGCACCCTGAGTACTGAGCACTGAGCACCCAGCACCCCGAGCACTGAGCACCCAGCACCCTGAGCACTGAGCACCCAGCACCCGAGTACTAAGCAACCAGCACCCTGAGTACTGAGCACCCAGCACCCCGAGTACTGAGGACACAACACCCTGAGTACTGAGCACCCAGCACCCTGAGCACTGAGCACCCAGCACCCCGAGCACTGAGCACCCAGCACCCTGAGTACTGAGCACCCAGCACCCTGAGCACTGAGCACCCAGCACCCTGAGCACTGAGCACCCAGCACCCTGAGCACTGAGCACACAGCACCCTGAGTACTGAGCACCCAGGACCCTGAGTACTGAGCACTGAGCACGCAGCACCCCGAGCACTGAGCACCCAGCACCCTGAGTACTGAGCACTGAGCACCCAGCACCCCGAGCACTGAGCACCCAGCACCCTGAGCACTGAGCACCCCAGCACCCGAGTACTGAGCACCCAGCACAATGAGTACTGAGCACCCAGCACCCTGAATACTGAGCACCCAGCACCCCCGAGTACTGAGCACCCCAGCACCCTGAGTACTGAGCACCCAGCACCCTGAGCACTGAGCACCCAGCACCCGAGTACTAAGCAACCAGCACCCTGAGTACTGAGCACCCAGCACCCTGAGTACTGAGCACCCAGCACCCCCGAGTACTGAGGACACAACACCCTGAGTACTGAGCACCCAGCACCCTGAGCACTTGAGCACCCAGCAGCCCGACCACTGAGCACCCAGCACCCTGAGTACTGAGCACCCAGCACCCTGAGCACTGAGCACCCAGCACCCTGAGCACTGAGCACCCAGCACCCTGAGCACTGAGCACACAGCACCCTGAGTACTGAGCACCCAGCACAATGAGTACTGAGCACCCAGCACCCTGAATACTGAGCACGCAGCACCCCGAGTACTGAGAACCCAGCACCCTGAGTACTGAGGACTGAGCACGCAGCACCCCGAGCACTGAGAACCCAGCACCCTGAGTACTGAGCACTGAGCACCCAGCACCCCCGAGCACTGAGCACCCAGCACCCTGAGCACTGAGCACCCAGCACCCGAGTACTGAGCACCCAGCACAATGAGTACTGAGCACCCAGCACCCTGAATACTGAGCACGCAGCACCCCGAGTACTGAGCACCCAGCACCCTGAGTACTGAGCACCCAGCACCCCTGAGCACTGGGCACCCAGCACCCCGAGCACTGAGCACCCAGCACCCTGAGTACTGAGCACCAAGCACCCAGAGCACTGAGCACCCAGCACCCTGAGCACTGAGCACCCAGCACCCTGAGCACTGAGCACCCAGCACCCTGAGTAGTGAGCACCCAACGTACTGAGCACCGAGCACCCCGAGCACTGAGCACCCAGCACCCTGAGCACTGAGCACCCAGCACCCTGAGCACTGAGCACCCAGCACCCGAGTACTGAGCACCCAGCACCCTGAATACTGAGCACCCAGCACCCTGAGTACTGAGCACCCAGCACCCTGAGCACTGAGCACCCAGCACCCTGAGCACTGAGCACCCAGCACCCTGAGCACTGAGCACCCAGCACCCTGAGTAGTGAGCACCCAACGTACTGAGCACCGAGCACCCCGAGCACTGAGCACCCAGCACCCTGAGTACTGAGCACCGAGCACCCCGAGCACTGAGCACTCAGCGCCCCGAGCACTGAGCACCCAGCACCCTGAGCACTGAGCACCCAGCACCCTGAGTACTGAGCACCTAGCACCCTGAGTACTGAACACCCAGCACCCTGAGCACTGAGCACTGAGCACCCTGAGCACTGAGTACGGAGCACTGAGCAACCTGAGCACTGAGCACCCAGCACCCCGAGTACTGAGCACACAGCACCCCGAGCACTGAGCACCCAGCGCCCTGAGCACTGAGCACCCAGCACCCCGAGCACTGAGCACTGAGCACCCTGAGCACTGAGCACCAGCACACCGAGTACTGAGCACTGAGCACCCTGAGTACTGAGCACCAAGCACCCTAAGTACTTAGCACTGAGCACCCTGAATACTGAGCACCCAGCACCCTGAGCACTGAGTACCCAGCACCCTGAGTACTGAGCACCGAGAACCCTGAGTACTGAGCACCGAGCACCCTGAGTACTGAGCACCCCAGCACCCTGATCACTGAGCACCCAGCACCCTGAGCACTGAGCACCCAGCACCTTGAGTACTGAGCACCGAGCAACCCGAGCACTGAGCACCCAGCACCCTGAGTACTGAGCACCCAGCACCCTGAGCACTGAGCACCCAGCACCCTGAGCACTGAGCACAAAGCACCCCGAGCACTGATCACCAAGCACCCTGAGTACTGAGCACCCAGCACCCTGAGCACTGAGCACCCAGAACCCTGAGTACTGAGCACCCAGCACCCTGAGTACTGAGCACCCAGCACCCTGAGTACTGAGCACCCAGCAACCTGAGCACTGAGCACCCAGCACCCTGAGCACTGAGCACCCCGCACCCCGAGCACTGATCACCCAGCACCCTGAGTACTGAGCACCCAGCACCCTGAGCACTGAGCACCCAGCACCCTGAGTACTGAGCACCCAGCACCCTGAGTACTGAGCAACCAGCACCCTGAGCACTGAGCACTGAGCACACAGCACCCTGAGCACTGAGCACCCAGCACCCCGAGCACTGAACACCCAGCACCCCGAGCACTGAGCACCCAGCACCCTGAGCACTGAGCACCCTGTGGACTGAACACCCAGCACACTGAGCACTGAGCACCCAGCACCCTGAATACTGAGCACTGATCACCCTGAGCACTGAGCACCCAGCACCCCGAGCACTGAGCACCCAGCACCCTGAGAACTGAGCTCCCAGCACCCCGAGCACTGAGCACCCAGTAACCTGAGTACTGAGCACCCTGAGTATTGAGCACCGATCACCCTGAGCACTGAGCTCCCAGCACCCTGAGTATTGAGCACCCAGCACCCTGAGCACTGAGCACCCAGCACCCTGAGTACTGAGCACCCAGCACCCTGAGCACTGAGCACCCAGCACCCTGAGTACTGAGCACCCAGCACCACGAGCACTGAGCACCCAGCACCCTGAGTACTGCGCAAGCAGCACCCCGAGCACTGAGCACCCAACACCCCAAGAATGAGCACCCAGCACACCGAGTACTGAGCACCGAGCACCCTGAGCACTGAGTACCCAGCACCCTGAGCACTGAGCACCCAGCACCCCTGAGTACTGAGCACCCAGCACACTGAGTACTGAGCACCCAGCACCCTGAGCAATGAGCACCGAGCACCCCGAGTACTGAGCACCCAGCACCCTGAGTACTGAGCACCCAGCACACTGAGTACTGAACACCCAGCACCCTGAGCACTGAGCACCCAGCACTCTGAGTACTGAGCACCCAGCACCCTGAGGTACTGAACGCCCAGCACCCTGAGCACTGAGCACTGAGCACCCTGAGCACTGAGTACTGAGCACTGAGCAACCTGAGCACTGAGCACCCAGCACCCCGAGTACTGAGCACCTAGCACCCCGAGCACTGAGCACCCAGCGCCCTGACCACTGAGCACCCAGCAGCCCGAGCACTGAGCACTGAGCACCCTGAGCACTGAGCACCCAGCACACCGAGTACTGAGCACTGAGCACCCTGAGTACTGAGCACCAAGCACCATAAGTACTGAGCACTGAGCACCCTGAGTACTGAGCACCCAGCACCCTGAGCACTGAGCACCCAGCACCCTGAGCACTGAGCACACAGCACCCTGAGCACTGAGCACCCAGCACCCCCGAGCACTGAGCACCCAGCACCCCGAGCACTGAGCAACCAGCGCCCTGACCACTGAGCACCCAGCAGCCCCGAGCACTGAACACTGAGCACCCTGAGCACTGAGCACCCAGCACACCGAGTACTGAGCACTGAGCACCCTGAGTACTGAGCACCAAGCACCCTAAGTACTGAGCACTGAGCACCCTGAGTACTGAGCACCCAGCACCCTGAGCACTGAGTACCCAGCACCCTGAGTACTGAGCACTGAGAACCCTGAGTACTGAGCACCGAGCACCCTGAGTACTGAGCACCAAGCACCCTGATCACTGAGCACCCAGCACCCTGAGCACTGAGCACCCAGCACCTTGAGTACTGAGCACCGAGCACCCCGAGCACTGAGCACCCAGCACCCTGAGTACTGAGCACCCAGCAACCTGAGCACTGAGCACCCAGCACCCTGAGCACTGAGCACCCAGCACCCCGAGCACTGATCACCCAGCACCCTGAGTACTGAGCACCCAGCACCCTGAGCACTGAGCACCCAGCACCCTGAGTACTGAGCACCCAGCACCCTGAGTACTGAGCAACCAGCACCCTGAGCACTGAGCACTGAGCACACAGCACCCTGAGCACTGAGCACCCAGCACCCCGAGCACTGAACACCCAGCACCCCGAGCACTGAGCACCCAGCACCCTGAGCACTGAGCACCCTGTGGACTGAACACCCAGCACCCTGAGCACTGAGCACCCAGCACCCTGAGTACTGAGCACCGATCACCCTGAGCACTGAGCACCCAGCACCCCGAGCACTGAGCACCCAGCACCCTGAGAACTGTGCTCCCAGCACCCCGAGCACTGAGCACCCAGTACCCTGAGTACTGAGCACCCTGAGTATTGAGCACCGATCACCCTGAGCACTGAGCTCCCAGCACCCTGAATACTGAGCACCCAGCACCCTGAGCACTGAGCACCCAGCACCCTTAGTACTGAGCACCCAGCACCCTGAGCACTGAGCACCCAGCACCCTGAGTACTGAGCACCCTGCACCCTGAGCACTGAGCACCCAGCACCCCGAGAATGAGCACCCAGCACCCCGAGTACTGAGCACCGAGCACCCTGAGCACTGAGTACCCAGCACACTGAGCACTGAACACCCAGCACCCTGAGTACTGAGCACCCAGCACCCTGAGTACTGAGCACCCAGCACCCTGAGTCCTAAGCACCGAGCACCCTGAGTACTGAGCACCCAGCACCCTGAACACTGAACATACAGCACCCTGAGTACTGAGCACCTCGAGCACTGAGCACCCAGCACCCTGAGTACTGAGCACCGAGCACCTCGAGCAATGAGCACCCAGCACCCCGAGCACTGAGCACCCAGCACCCCGAGCACTGAGCACCCAGCACCCTGAGCACTGAGCACCCAGCACCCTGAGTACTGAGCACCCAGTACCCTGAGCACTGAGTACCCAGCACCCTGAGCACTGAGCACCCAGCACCCTGAGCACTGAGCACCCAGCACCCTGAGTACTGAGCACTGAGCACCTAGCACCCCGAGTACTGAGCACCCAGCACCCTGAGTACTGAGCACTGAGCAACCAGCACCCCGAGCACTGAGCACCCAGCACCCCTGAGCACTGAGCACCCAGCACCCGAGTACTAAGCAACCAGCACCCTGAGTACTGAGCACCCAGCACCCTGAGTACTGAGCACCCAGCACCCCGAGTACTGAGGACATAACACCCTGAGTTCTGAGCACCCAGCACCCTGAGCACTGAGCACCCAGCACCCCGAGCACTGAGTACCCAGCACCCTGAGTACTGAGCACCCAGCACCCTGAGCACTGAGCACCCAGCACCCTGAGCACTGAGCACCCAGCACCCTGAGCACTGAGCACACAGCACCCTGAGTACTGAGCACCCAGGACCCTGAGTACTGAGCACTGAGCACGCAGCACCCCGAGCACTGAGCACCCAGCACCCTGAGTACTGAGCACTGAGCACCCAGCACCCCAAGCACTGAGCACCCAGGACCCTGAGCACTGAGCACCCAGCACCCGAGTACTGAGCACCCAGCACAATGAGTACTGAGCACCCAGCACCCTGAATACTGAGCACGCAGCACCCCGAGTACTGAGCACACAGCACCCTGAGTACTGAGCACCCAGCACCCTGAGCACTGAGCACGCAGCACCCCGAGCACTGAGCACCCAGCACCCTGAGTACTGAGCACCCAGCACCCAGAGCACTGAGCACCCAGCACCCTGAGTACTGAGCACCGAGAACCCTGAGTAC
>NW_024544691.1:0-34646 GCF_018167655.1 Microtus oregoni
AGTACTGAGCACTGAGCACCTAGCACCCCGAGCACTGAGCACCCAGCACCCTGAGCACTGAGCACCCAGCACCCGAGTACTGATCACCCAGCACCCTGAGTACTGAGCACCCCGCACCCTGAGTACTGAGCACCCAGCACCCCGAGTACTGAGCACCCAGCACCCTGAGCACTGAGCACCCAGCACCCTGAGCACTGAGCACCCAGCACCCCGAGCAATGCGCACCCAGCACCCTGAGTACTGAGCACCCAGCACCTTGAGCACTGAGCACCCAGCACCCTGAGTAGTGAGCACCCAACGTACTGAGCACCGAGCACCCCGAGCACTGAGCACCCAGCACCCTGAGTACTGAGCACCGAGCACCCCGAGCACTGAGCACCCATCACCCTGAGTACTGAGCTCCGAGCACCCCGAGCACTGAGCACACAGCGCCCCGAGCACTGAGCACCCAGCGCCCCGAACACTGAGCACCAGAACCCAGAGCACTGAGCACCCAGCACCCCGAGCACTGAGCACCCAGCACCCCGAGCAATGAGCTCCCAGCACCCTGAGTACTGAGCACCCAGCACCCCGAGTACTGACCACCCAGCAACGTGAGCACCGAGCCGCAAGCACCCCAAGCACTGAGCACACAGCACCCTGAGCACTGAGCACCCAGTACCCTGAGTACTGAGCACTGAGCACCGCGAGTACTGAGCACCCAGCACCCCGAGCACTGAGCACCGAGCATCCCGAGCACTGAGCACCCAGCACCCCGAGCACTGAGCACCCAGCACCCCGAGCACTGAGCACCCAGCACCCTGAGCACTGAGCACCCAGCACCCTGAGCACTGAGCAGCCAGCACTCTGAGCACTGAGCACCCAGCACCCTGAGTACTGAGCACCCAGAACCCTGAGCACTGAGCACCCAGCACCCTGAGTACTGAGCACCCAACACCCCAAGCACTGAGCACCCTGAGTACTGAGCACCCAGCACCCCAAGCACTGAGCACCCTGAGTACTGAGCACCCAGCACCCTGAGTAATGAGCACCCAGCACCCCGACCACTGAGCACACAGCACCCTGAGTACTGAGCACTGAGCACCCTGAGTACTGAGCAGCCAGCACCCTGAGTACTGAGCACCCAGCGTACGGAGCACCGAGCACCCAGCACCCTGAGTACTGAGCACCCAGCACCCTGAGCACTGAGCACCCAGCACCCTGAGTACTGAGCACTGAGCACCTAGCACCCCGAGCACTGATCACCCAGCACCTGAGCACTGAGCACCCAGCACCCGAGTACTGATCACCCAGCACCCTGAGTACTGAGCACCCCGCACCCTGAGTACTGAGCACCCAGCACCCCGAGTACTGAGCACCCAGCACCCTGAGCACTGAGCACCCAGCACCCTGAGCACTGAGCACCCAGCACCCCGAGCAATGCGCACCCAGCACCCTGAGTACTGAGCACCCAGCACCTTGAGCACTGAGCACCCAGCACCCTGAGTAGTGAGCACCCAACGTACTGAGCACCGAGCACCCCGAGCACTGAGCACCCAGCACCCTGAGTACTGAGCACCGAGCACCCCGAGCACTGAGCACCCATCACCCTGAGTACTGAGCTCCGAGCACCCCGAGCACTGAGCACACAGCGCCCCGAGCACTGAGCACCCAGCGCCCCCGAACACTGAGCACCCAGAACCCAGAGCACTGAGCACCCAGCACCCCGAGCACTGAGCACCCAGCACCCCGAGCAATGAGCTCCCAGCACCCTGAGTACTGAGCACCCAGCACCCCGAGTACTGACCACCCAGCAACGTGAGCACCGAGCCGCAAGCTCCCCAAGCACTGAGCACACAGCACCCTGAGCACTGAGCACCCAGTACCCTGAGTACTGAGCACTGAGCACCGCGAGTACTGAGCACCCAGCACCCCGAGCACTGAGCACCGAGCATCCCGAGCACTGAGCACCCAGCACCCCGAGCACTGAGCACCCAGCACCCCGAGCACTGAGCACCCAGCACCCTGAGCACTGAGCACCCAGCACCCTGAGCACTGAGCAGCCAGCACTCTGAGCACTGAGCACCCAGCACCCTGAGTACTGAGCACCCAGAACCCTGAGCACTGAGCACCCAGCACCCTGAGTACTGAGCACCCAACACCCCAAGCACTGAGCAACCTGAGTACTGAGCACCCAGCACCCCAAGCACTGAGCACCCTGAGTACTGAGCACCCAGCACCCTGAGTAATGAGCACCCAGCACCCCGTGCACTGAGCACCCAGCACCCGAGCACTGAGCACCCAGCACCCTGAGCACTGAGCACCCAGCACCCCGAGCACTGAGCACCCAGAACCCCGTGCACTGAGCACCCAGCACCCCGAGCACTGAGCACCCAGCACCCTGAGCACTGAGCACCCAGCACCCTGAGCACTGAGCACACAGCACCCTGAGTACTGGGCACCCAACAGCCCAAGCACTGAGCACCCGAGCACCCTGAGTACTGAGCACCCAGCACTCTGAGCACTGAGCACCCAGCACCCTGAGCACTGAGCACCCAGCACCCCGAGCACTGAGGACCCAGCACCCTGAGCACTGAGGACCCAGCACCCCGAGCACTGAGCACTGAGCACCCTGCGTACTGAGCACCGAGCACCCTGAGTACTGAGCACCCAGCACCCTGAGTACTGAGCACCCAGCACCCTGAGTACTGAGCACCCAGCACCCTGAGTACTGAGCACCCAGCGTACTGAGCACCGAGCACCCTGAGCACTGAGCACCCAGCACCCTGAGTACTGAGCACCCAGCACCCTGAGTACTGAGCACCCAGCACCCTGAGTACTGAGCACCCAGCGTACTGAGCACCGAGCACCCTGAGCACTGAGCACCCAGCACCCTGAGTACTGAGCACCCAGCACCCCGAGCACTGAGCACCCAGCACCCTGAGCACTGTGCAACCAGCACCCTGAGCACTGAGCACCCAGCACCCTGAGCACTGAGCACCCAGCACCCTGAGTACTGAGCACCCAACGTACTGATCACCGAGCACCCTGAGCACTGAGCACCCAGCACCCTGAGCAATGTGCACCCGAGTACTGACTACCCAGCACCTTGAGCACTGAGCACCGAGCACCCTGAGCACTGATCACCCAGCACCCGGAGTACTGAGCACCCAGCACCCTGAGTACTAAGCTCCGAGCACCCTGAGTACTGAGCACCCAGCACCCTGAGCACTGAACACACAGCACCCTGAGTACTGAGCACCCCGAGCACTGAGCACCCAGCACACCGAGCACTGAGCACCCAGCACCCCGAGCACTGAGCACCCAGCACCCTGAGTACTGAGCACCCAGCACCCTGAGTACTGAGCACCCAGCACCGCGAGCACTGAGTACCCAGCACCCTGAGCACTGAGCACCCAGCACCCTGAGAACTAAGCACCCAGCACCCTGAGCACTGAGCACCCAGCACCCTGAGTACTGAGTACTGAGCACCCAGCACCCCGAGCACTGAGCACCCAGAACCCTGAGTACTGAGCACTGAGCACCCAGCACCCCGAGCACTGAGCACCCAGCACCCTGAGAACTGAGCACCCAGCACCCGAGGACTGAGCACCCAGCACCCTGAGTACTGAGCACCCAGCGTACTGAGCACCGAGCACCCTGAGCACTGAGCACCCAGCACCCCGAGCACTGAGCACCCAGCACCCTGAGCACTGTGCAACCAGCACCCTGAGCACTGAGCACCCAGCACCCTGAGCACTGAGCACCCAGCACCCTGAGTACTGAGCACCCAACGTACTGATCACCGAGCACCCTGAGCACTGAGCACCCAGCACCCTGAGCAATGTGCACCCGAGTACTGACTACCCAGCACCTTGAGCACTGAGCACCGAGCACCCTGAGCACTGATCACCCAGCACCCGGAGTACTGAGCACCCAGCACCCTGAGTACTAAGCTCCGAGCACCCTGAGTACTGAGCACCCAGCACCCTGAGCACTGAACACACAGCACCCTGAGTACTGAGCACCCCGAGCACTGAGCACCCAGCACACCGAGCACTGAGCACCCAGCACCCCGAGCACTGAGCACCCAGCACCCTGAGTACTGAGCACCCAGCACCCTGAGTACTGAGCACCCAGCACCGCGAGCACTGAGTACCCAGCACCCTGAGCACTGAGCACCCAGCACCCTGAGAACTAAGCACCCAGCACCCTGAGCACTGAGCACCCAGCACCCTGAGTACTGAGTACTGAGCACCCAGCACCCCGAGCACTGAGCACCCAGAACCCTGAGTACTGAGCACTGAGCACCCAGCACCCCGAGCACTGAGCACCCAGCACCCTGAGAACTGAGCACCCAGCACCCGAGGACTGAGCACCCAGCACCCTGAGTACTGAGCACCCAGCACCCCGAGCACTGAGCACCCAGCACCCTGAGTACTGAGCACCCAGCACCCTGAGGACTGAGCACCCAGCACCCCAAGCACTGAGCACCCAGCACTCTGAGCACTGAGCACCCTGAGTACTGAGCACTGAGCACCCTGAGTACTGAGCCATGAGCACCCTGAGTACTGAGCACAAAGCACCATTAGTACTGAGCACCCAGCACCCTGAGCACTGAGCACCGAGCACCCTGCGCACTGAGCACCCAGCACCCTGAGCACTGAGCACCCAGCACCCTGAGCACTGAGCACCCAGCACCCTGAGTACTGAGCACCCTGAGTACTGAGCACACAGCACGCTGAGCACTGAGCACCCAGCACCCGAGCACTGAGCACCCAGCACCCTGAGGACTGAGCACCCAGCACCCCGAGCACTGAGCACCCAGCACCCTGAGCACTGAGCAACCTGAGTACTGAGCACTGAGCACCGAGCACCCCGAGCACTGAGCACCCAGCACCCCGAGCACTGAACACCCAGCACCAAGAGCACTGAGCACCCAGCACCCTGAGCACTGAGCACCCAGCACCCTGAGCACTGAGCACCCAGCACCCCGAGCACTGAGCACCCAGCACCCCGTGCACTGAGCACCCAGCACCCCGAGCACTGAGCACCCAGCACCCTGAGTACTGAGCACCCAACGTACTGAGCACCGGGCACCCTGAGCACTGAGCACCCAGCACCCTGAGTACTGAGGACCCAGAACCCTGAGCAATGAGCACCCTGAGTACTGAGGACCCAGCACCTTGAGCACTGAGCACGGAGCACCCCAAGCACTGAGCACCCAGCACCCGGAGTACTGAGCACCCAGCACCCTGAGTACTAAGCACCGAGCACCCTGAGTACTGAGCACCCAGCACCCTGATCACTGAACACACAGAACCCTGAGTACTGAGCACCCCGAGCACTGAGCACCCAGCACCCTGAGTACAGAGCACCGAGCACCCCGAGCACTGAGCACCCAGCACCCCGAGCACTGAGCACCCAGCAGCCCGAGCACTGAGCACCCAGCACCCTGAGTACTGAGCACCCAGCACCCTGAGTACTGAGCACCCAGCACCCCGAGCACTGAGTACCCAGCACAGTGAGCACTGAGCACCCAGGACCCTGAGCACTGAGCACCCAGCACCCCGAGCACTGAGCACCCAGCACCCTGAGTACTGAGCACTGAGCACCCAGCACCCCGAGCACTGAGCACCCAGCACCCTGAGTACTGAGCACTGAGCACCTAGCACCCCGAGCACTGAGCACCCAGCACCCTGAGCACTGAGCACCCAGCACCCGAGTACTGATCACCCAGCACCCTGAGTACTGAGCACCCCGCACCCTGAGTACTGAGCACCCAGCACCCCGAGTACTGAGCACCCAGCACCCTGAGCACTGAGCACCCAGCACCCTGAGCACTGAGCACCCAGCACCCCGAGCAATGCGCACCCAGCACCCTGAGTACTGAGCACCCAGCACCTTGAGCACTGAGCACCCAGCACCCTGAGTAGTGAGCACCCAACGTACTGAGCACCGAGCACCCCGAGCACTGAGCACCCAGCACCCTGAGTACTGAGCACCGAGCACCCCGAGCACTGAGCACCCATCACCCTGAGTACTGAGCTCCGAGCACCCCGAGCACTGAGCACACAGCGCCCCGAGCACTGAGCACCCAGCGCCCCGAACACTGAGCACCCAGAACCCAGAGCACTGAGCACCCAGCACCCCGAGCACTGAGCACCCAGCACCCCGAGCAATGAGCTCCCAGCACCCTGAGTACTGAGCACCCAGCACCCCGAGTACTGACCACCCAGCAACGTGAGCACCGAGCCGCAAGCACCCCAAGCACTGAGCACACAGCACCCTGAGCACTGAGCACCCAGTACCCTGAGTACTGAGCACTGAGCACCGCGAGTACTGAGCACCCAGCACCCCGAGCACTGAGCACCGAGCATCCCGAGCACTGAGCACCCAGCACCCCGAGCACTGAGCACCCAGCACCCCGAGCACTGAGCACCCAGCACCCTGAGCACTGAGCACCCAGCACCCTGAGCACTGAGCAGCCAGCACTCTGAGCACTGAGCACCCAGCACCCTGAGTACTGAGCACCCAGAACCCTGAGCACTGAGCACCCAGCACCCTGAGTACTGAGCACCCAACACCCCAAGCACTGAGCACCCTGAGTACTGAGCACCCAGCACCCCAAGCACTGAGCACCCTGAGTACTGAGCACCCAGCACCCTGAGTAATGAGCACCCAGCACCCCGACCACTGAGCACACAGCACCCTGAGTACTGAGCACTGAGCACCCTGAGTACTGAGCAGCCAGCACCCTGAGTACTGAGCACCCAGCGTACGGAGCACCGAGCACCCAGCACCCTGAGTACTGAGCACCCAGCACCCTGAGCACTGAGCACCCAGCACCCTGAGTACTGAGCACTGAGCACCTAGCACCCCGAGCACTGATCACCCAGCACCCTGAGCACTGAGCACCCAGCACCCGAGTACTGATCACCCAGCACCCTGAGTACTGAGCACCCCGCACCCTGAGTACTGAGCACCCAGCACCCCGAGTACTGAGCACCCAGCACCCTGAGCACTGAGCACCCAGCACCCTGAGCACTGAGCACCCAGCACCCCGAGCAATGCGCACCCAGCACCCTGAGTACTGAGCACCCAGCACCTTGAGCACTGAGCACCCAGCACCCTGAGTAGTGAGCACCCAACGTACTGAGCACCGAGCACCCCGAGCACTGAGCACCCAGCACCCTGAGTACTGAGCACCGAGCACCCCGAGCACTGAGCACCCATCACCCTGAGTACTGAGCTCCGAGCACCCCGAGCACTGAGCACACAGCGCCCCGAGCACTGAGCACCCAGCGCCCCGAACACTGAGCACCCAGAACCCAGAGCACTGAGCACCCAGCACCCCGAGCACTGAGCACCCAGCACCCCGAGCAATGAGCTCCCAGCACCCTGAGTACTGAGCACCCAGCACCCCGAGTACTGACCACCCAGCAACGTGAGCACCGAGCCGCAAGCTCCCCAAGCACTGAGCACACAGCACCCTGAGCACTGAGCACCCAGTACCCTGAGTACTGAGCACTGAGCACCGCGAGTACTGAGCACCCAGCACCCCGAGCACTGAGCACCGAGCATCCCGAGCACTGAGCACCCAGCACCCCGAGCACTGAGCACCCAGCACCCCGAGCACTGAGCACCCAGCACCCTGAGCACTGAGCACCCAGCACCCTGAGCACTGAGCAGCCAGCACTCTGAGCACTGAGCACCCAGCACCCTGAGTACTGAGCACCCAGAACCCTGAGCACTGAGCACCCAGCACCCTGAGTACTGAGCACCCAACACCCCAAGCACTGAGCAACCTGAGTACTGAGCACCCAGCACCCCAAGCACTGAGCACCCTGAGTACTGAGCACCCAGCACCCTGAGTAATGAGCACCCAGCACCCCGTGCACTGAGCACCCAGCACCCCGAGCACTGAGCACCCAGCACCCTGAGCACTGAGCACCCAGCACCCCGAGCACTGAGCACCCAGAACCCCGTGCACTGAGCACCCAGCACCCCGAGCACTGAGCACCCAGCACCCTGAGCACTGAGCACCCAGCACCCTGAGCACTGAGCACACAGCACCCTGAGTACTGGGCACCCAACAGCCCAAGCACTGAGCACCCGAGCACCCTGAGTACTGAGCACCCAGCACTCTGAGCACTGAGCACCCAGCACCCTGAGCACTGAGCACCCAGCACCCCGAGCACTGAGGACCCAGCACCCTGAGCACTGAGGACCCAGCACCCCGAGCACTGAGCACTGAGCACCCTGCGTACTGAGCACCGAGCACCCTGAGTACTGAGCACCCAGCACCCTGAGTACTGAGCACCCAGCACCCTGAGTACTGAGCACCCAGCACCCTGAGTACTGAGCACCCAGCGTACTGAGCACCGAGCACCCTGAGCACTGAGCACCCAGCACCCTGAGTACTGAGCACCCAGCACCCTGAGTACTGAGCACCCAGCACCCTGAGTACTGAGCACCCAGCGTACTGAGCACCGAGCACCCTGAGCACTGAGCACCCAGCACCCTGAGTACTGAGCACCCAGCACCCCGAGCACTGAGCACCCAGCACCCTGAGCACTGTGCAACCAGCACCCTGAGCACTGAGCACCCAGCACCCTGAGCACTGAGCACCCAGCACCCTGAGTACTGAGCACCCAACGTACTGATCACCGAGCACCCTGAGCACTGAGCACCCAGCACCCTGAGCAATGTGCACCCGAGTACTGACTACCCAGCACCTTGAGCACTGAGCACCGAGCACCCTGAGCACTGATCACCCAGCACCCGGAGTACTGAGCACCCAGCACCCTGAGTACTAAGCTCCGAGCACCCTGAGTACTGAGCACCCAGCACCCTGAGCACTGAACACACAGCACCCTGAGTACTGAGCACCCCGAGCACTGAGCACCCAGCACACCGAGCACTGAGCACCCAGCACCCCGAGCACTGAGCACCCAGCACCCTGAGTACTGAGCACCCAGCACCCTGAGTACTGAGCACCCAGCACCGCGAGCACTGAGTACCCAGCACCCTGAGCACTGAGCACCCAGCACCCTGAGAACTAAGCACCCAGCACCCTGAGCACTGAGCACCCAGCACCCTGAGTACTGAGTACTGAGCACCCAGCACCCCGAGCACTGAGCACCCAGAACCCTGAGTACTGAGCACTGAGCACCCAGCACCCCGAGCACTGAGCACCCAGCACCCTGAGAACTGAGCACCCAGCACCCGAGGACTGAGCACCCAGCACCCTGAGTACTGAGCACCCAGCACCCCGAGCACTGAGCACCCAGCACCCTGAGTACTGAGCACCCAGCACCCTGAGGACTGAGCACCCAGCACCCCAAGCACTGAGCACCCAGCAACCTGAGCACTGAGCACCCTGAGTACTGAGCACTGAGCACCCTGAGTACTGAGCCATGAGCACCCTGAGTACTGAGCACAAAGCACCATTAGTACTGAGCACCCAGCACCCTGAGCACTGAGCACCGAGCACCCTGAGCACTGAGCACCCAGCACCCTGAGCACTGAGCACCCAGCACCCTGAGCACTGAGCACCCAGCACCCTGAGTACTGAGCACCCTGAGTACTGAGCACACAGCACGCTGAGCACTGAGCACCCAGCACCCGAGCACTGAGCACCCAGCACCCTGAGGACTGAGCACCCAGCACCCCGAGCACTGAGCACCCAGCACCCTGAGCACTGAGCAACCTGAGTACTGAGCACTGAGCACCGAGCACCCCGAGCACTGAGCACCCAGCACCCCGAGCACTGAACACCCAGCACCAAGAGCACTGAGCACCCAGCACCCTGAGCACTGAGCACCCAGCACCCTGAGCACTGAGCACCCAGCACCCCGAGCACTGAGCACCCAGCACCCCGTGCACTGAGCACCCAGCACCCCGAGCACTGAGCACCCAGCACCCTGAGTACTGAGCACCCAACGTACTGAGCACCGGGCACCCTGAGCACTGAGCACCCAGCACCCTGAGTACTGAGGACCCAGAACCCTGAGCAATGAGCACCCTGAGTACTGAGGACCCAGCACCTTGAGCACTGAGCACGGAGCACCCCAAGCACTGAGCACCCAGCACCCGGAGTACTGAGCACCCAGCACCCTGAGTACTAAGCACCGAGCACCCTGAGTACTGAGCACCCAGCACCCTGATCACTGAACACACAGAACCCTGAGTACTGAGCACCCCGAGCACTGAGCACCCAGCACCCTGAGTACAGAGCACCGAGCACCCCGAGCACTGAGCACCCAGCACCCCGAGCACTGAGCACCCAGCAGCCCGAGCACTGAGCACCCAGCACCCTGAGTACTGAGCACCCAGCACCCTGAGTACTGAGCACCCAGCACCCCGAGCACTGAGTACCCAGCACAGTGAGCACTGAGCACCCAGGACCCTGAGCACTGAGCACCCAGCACCCCGAGCACTGAGCACCCAGCACCCTGAGTACTGAGCACTGAGCACCCAGCACCCCGAGCACTGAGCACCCAGCACCCTGAGTACTGAGCACTGAGCACCTAGCACCCCGAGCACTGAGCACCCAGCACCCTGAGCACTGAGCACCCAGCACCCGAGTACTGATCACCCAGCACCCTGAGTACTGAGCACCCCGCACCCTGAGTACTGAGCACCCAGCACCCCGAGTACTGAGCACCCAGCACCCTGAGCACTGAGCACCCAGCACCCTGAGCACTGAGCACCCAGCACCCCGAGCAATGCGCACCCAGCACCCTGAGTACTGAGCACCCAGCACCTTGAGCACTGAGCACCCAGCACCCTGAGTAGTGAGCACCCAACATACTGAGCACCGAGCACCCCGAGCACTGAGCACCCAGCACCCTGAGTACTGAGCACCGAGCACCCCGAGCACTGAGCACCCATCACCCTGAGTACTGAGCTCCGAGCACCCCGAGCACTGAGCACACAGCGCCCCGAGCACTGAGCACCCAGCGCCCCGAACACTGAGCACCCAGAACCCAGAGCACTGAGCACCCAGCACCCCGAGCACTGAGCACCCAGCACCCCGAGCAATGAGCTCCCAGCACCCTGAGTACTGAGCACCCAGCACCCCGAGTACTGACCACCCAGCAACGTGAGCACCGAGCCGCAAGCACCCCAAGCACTGAGCACACAGCACCCTGAGCACTGAGCACCCAGTACCCTGAGTACTGAGCACTGAGCACCGCGAGTACTGAGCACCCAGCACCCCGAACACTGAGCACCGAGCATCCCGAGCACTGAGCACCCAGCACCCCGAGCACTGAGCACCCAGCACCCCGAGCACTGAGCACCCAGCACCCTGAGCACTGAGCACCCAGCACCCTGAGCACTGAGCAGCCAGCACTCTGAGCACTGAGCACCCAGCACCCTGAGTACTGAGCACCCAGAACCCTGAGCACTGAGCACCCAGCACCCTGAGTACTGAGCACCCAACACCCCAAGCACTGAGCACCCTGAGTACTGAGCACCCAGCACCCCAAGCACTGAGCACCCTGAGTACTGAGCACCCAGCACCCTGAGTAATGAGCACCCAGCACCCCGACCACTGAGCACACAGCACCCTGAGTACTGAGCACTGAGCACCCTGAGTACTGAGCAGCCAGCACCCTGAGTACTGAGCACCCAGCGTACTGAGCACCGAGCACCCAGCACCCTGAGTACTGAGCACCCAGCACCCTGAGCACTGAGCACCCTGCACCCTGAGTACTGAGCACCGAGCACCCCGAGTACTGAGCACCCAGCACCCCGAGCACTGAGCACCCAGCACCCCGAGCACTGAGCACCCAGCACCCCGAGCACTGAGCACCCAGCACCCAGAGCACTGAGCACCCAGCACCCTGAGCACTGAGCACCCAGCACCCCAAGCACCGAGCACCCTGAGTACTAAGCACCGAGCACCCTGAGCACTGAGAACCCAGCACCCTGAGCACTGAATACCCAGCACCCTGAGCACTGAGCACCCAGCACCCTGAGCACTGAGCACCCAGCACCTCGAGCTCTGAGCACCCAGCACCCTGAGTACTGAGCACTGAGCACCCAGCACCCCGAGCACTGAGCACCTAGCACCCTGAGTACTGAGCACTGAGCACCCAGCACCCCGAGCACTGAGCACCCAGAACCCTGAGCACTGAGCACCCAGCACCCTGAGTAGTGAGCACCCAACGTACTGAGCACCGAGCACCCCGAGCACTGAGCACCCAGCACCCTGAGTACTGAGCACCGAGCACCCCGAGCACTGAGCACTGAGCACCCCGAGTACTGAGCACCCAGCAACGTGAGCACTGAGCCGCAAGCACCCCGAGCACTGAGCACCCACCACCCTGAGCACTGAGCACCCAGCACCCTGAGTACTGAGCACTGAGCACCCCGAGTACTGAGCACCCAGCACCCTGAGCACTGAGCACCGAGCATCCCGAGCACTGAGCACCCAGCACCCCGAACACTGAGCACCCAGCACCCCGAGCACTGAGCACCCCACACCCTGAGCACTGAGCACCCAGCACCCTGATCACTGAGCAGCCAGCACCCTGAGCACTGAGCACCTAGCACCCCGAGCACTGAGCACCCAGCACCCCGAGCACTGAGCACCCAGCACCCAGAGCACTGAGCACCCAGCACCCCGAGCCCTGAGCACACAGCACCCCGCGCACCGAGCACCCTGAGTACTAAGAACCGAGCACACTGAGCACTGAGCACCCAGCACCCTGAGTACTGAGCACCGAGCACCCAGAGTACTGAGCAGCCAGCACCCTGAGTACTGAGCACCCAGCGTACTGAGCACCAAGCACCCAGCGTACTGAGCACCGAGCACCCAGCACCCTGAGTACTGAGCACCCAGCACCCTGAGCACTGAGCACCCAGCACCCTGAGTACTGAGCACCGAGCACCCCGAGCACTGAGCACCCAGCACCCCGAGCACTGAGCACCCAGCACCCTGAGTACTGAGCACTGAGCACCCAGCACCCCGAGCACTGAGCACCCAGCACCCTGAGTACTGAACACTGAGCACCCAGCACCCCGAGCACTGAGCACCCAGCACCCTGAGCACTGAGCACCCAGCACCCTGAGCACTGAGCACCCAGCACCCGAGTACTGATCACCCAGCACCCTGAGTACTGAGCACCCCGCACCCTGAGTACTGAGCACCCAGCACCCTGAGTACTCAGCACCCAGCACCCTGAGCACTGAGCACCCAGCACCCTGAGCACTGAGCACCCAGCACCCCAAGCACTGCGCACCCAGCACCCTGAGTTCTGAGCACCCAGCACCCTGAGGACTGAGCACCCAGCACCCTGAGTAGTGAGCACCCAACGTACTGAGCACCGAGCACCCCGAGCACTGAGCACCCAGCACCCTGAGTACTGAGCACCGAGCACCCCGAGCACTGAGCACCCAGCACCCTGAGTACTGAGCTCGAGCACCCCGAGCACTGAGCACCCAGCGCCCCGAGCACTGAGCACCCAGCACCCCGAGCACTGAGCACCCAGCAGCCCGAGCAATGAGCACCCAGCACCCTGAGTACTGAGCACCCAGCACCCTGAGTACTGAGCTCGAGCACCCCGAGCACTGAGCACCCAGCACCCTGAGCACTGAGCACCCAGCACCCTGAGCACTGAGCAGCCAGCACCCCGAGCACTGAGCACCCAGCACGCCGAGCACGGAGCACCCAGCACCCCGAGCACTGAGCACCCAGCACCCTGAGTACTGAGCACCCAGCACCCTGAGTACTGAGCACCCAGCACCCCGAGCACTGAGCACCCAGCACCCCGAGCACTGAGCACACAGCACCCCGCGCACCGAGCACCCTGAGTACTAAGAACCGAGCACACTGAGCACTGAGCACCCAGCACCCTGAGTACTGAGCACCGAGCACCCAGAGTACTGAGCAGCCAGCACCCTGAGTACTGAGCACCCAGCGTACTGAGCACCGAGCACCCAGCGTACTGAGCACCGAGCACCCAGCACCCTGAGTACTGAGCACCCAGCACCCTGAGCACTGAGCACCCAGCACCCTGAGTACTGAGCACCGAGCACCCCGAGCACTGAGCACCCAGCACCCCGAGCACTGAGCACCCAGCACCCTGAGTACTGAGCACTGAGCACCCAGCACCCCGAGCACTGAGCACCCAGCACCCTGAGTACTGAGCACTGAGCACCCAGCACCCCGAGCACTGAGCACCCAGCACCCTGAGCACTGAGCACCCAGCACCCTGAGCACTGAGCACCCAGCACCCGAGTACTGATCACCCAGCACCCTGAGTACTGAGCACCCCGCACCCTGAGTACTGAGCACCCAGCACCCTGAGTACTCAGCACCCAGCACCCTGAGCACTGAGCACCCAGCACCCTGAGCACTGAGCACCCAGCACCCCAAGCACTGCGCACCCAGCACCCTGAGTTCTGAGCACCCAGCACCCTGAGGACTGAGCACCCAGCACCCTGAGTAGTGAGCACCCAACGTACTGAGCACCGAGCACCCCGAGCACTGAGCACCCAGCACCCTGAGTACTGAGCACCGAGCACCCCGAGCACTGAGCACCCAGCACCCTGAGTACTGAGCTCGAGCACCCCGAGCACTGAGCACCCAGCGCCCCGAGCACTGAGCACCCAGAACCCCGAGCACTGAGCACCCAGCACCCCGAGCACTGAGCACCCAGCAGCCCGAGCAATGAGCACCCCGCACCCTGAGTACTGAGCACCCAGCACCCTGAGTACTCAGCACCCAGCACCCTGAGCACTGAGCACCCAGCACCCTGAGCACTGAGCACCCAGCACCCCAAGCACTGCGCACCCAGCACCCTGAGTTCTGAGCACCCAGCACCCTGAGGACTGAGCACCCAGCACCCTGAGTAGTGAGCACCCAACGTACTGAGCACCGAGCACCCCGAGCACTGAGCACCCAGCACCCTGAGTACTGAGCACCGAGCACCCCGAGCACTGAGCACCCAGCACCCTGAGTACTGAGCTCGAGCACCCCGAGCACTGAGCACCCAGCGCCCCGAGCACTGAGCACCCAGAACCCTGAGCACTGAGCACCCAGCACCCCAAGCACTGAGCACCCTGAGTACTGAGCACCCAGCACCCTGAGTAATGAGCACCCAGCACCCCGAGCACTGAGCACCCAGCACCCTGAGTACTGAGCACCAAGCCCCCTGAGTACTGAGCAGCCAGCACCCTGAGTACTGAGCACCCAGCGTACTGAGCACCGAGCACCCAGCACCCTGAGTACTGAGCACCCAGCACCCTGAGCACTGAGCACCCAGCACCCTGAGTACTGAGCACCGAGCACCCCGAGTACTGAGCACCTAACACCACGAGCACTGAGCACCCAGCACCGCGAGCACCGAGCACCCTGAGTACTAAGCACCGAGCACCCTGAGCACTGAGCACCCAGCACCCTGAGCACTGAGCACCCAGCACCCTGAGTACTGAGCACCCAGCACCCTGAGTACTGAGCACCCAGCACCCCTAGCACTGAGCACAGAGCACCCTGAGCACTGAGCACCCAGCACCCCTAGCACTGAGCACCCAGCAACCTGAGTACTGAGCACCCAGCACCCCTAGCACTGAGCACCCAGCACCCTGAGTACTGAGCACCCAGCACCCTGAGCACTGAGCACCGAGCACCCTGAGTACTGAGCACCCAGCACCCTGAGTAATGAGCACCCAGCACCCCGAGCACTGAGCACCCAGCACCCTGAGTACTGAGCACCGAGCACCCTGAGTACTGAGCAGCCAGCACCCTGAGTACTGAGCACCCAGCGTACTGAGCACCGAGCACCCAGCACCCTGAGTACTGAGCACCCAGCACCCTGAGCACTGAGCACCCAGCACCCTGAGTACTGAGCACCGAGCACCCCGAGTACTGAGCACCTAACACCCCGAGCACTGAGCACCCAGCACCCCGAGCACTGAGCACCCAGCACCCCGAGCACTGAGCACACATCACCCAGAGCACTGAGCACCCAGCACCCCGAGCACTGAGCACCCAGCACCCCGAGCACCGAGCACCCTGAGTACTAAGCACCGAGCACCCTGAGCACTGAGCACCCAGCACCCTGAGCACTGAGCACCCAGCACCCTGAGTACTGAGCACCCAGCACCCTGAGTACTGAGCACCCAGCGCCCCGAGCACTGAGTACCCAGCACCCTGAGCACTGAGTACCCAGCACCCTGAGCACTGAGCACCCAGCACCCTGAGCAATGAGCACCCAGCACCCTGAGCACTGAGCACCCAGCACACTGAGTACTGAGCACTGAGCACCCAGCACCCCGAGCACTGAGCACCCAGCACCCTGAGTACTGAGCACTGAGCACCCAGCACCCCGAGCACTGAGCACCCAGCACCCTGAGCACTGAGCACCCAGCACCCGAGTACTGATCACCCAGCACCCTGAGGACTGAGCACCCAGCACCCTGAGTACTGAGCACCCAGTACCCCGAGTACTGAGCACCCAGCACACTGAGCACTGAGCACCCTGCACCCTGAGCACTGAGCACCAAGCACCCCGAGCACTGCGCACCCAGCACCCTGAGCACAGAGCACCCAGCACCCTGAGCACTGAGCACCCAGCACCCTGAGCCCTGAGCACCCAGCACCCTGAGCACTGAGCACCCAGCACCCTGAGTATTGAGCACCCAACGTACTGAGCACCGAGCACCCCGAGCACTGAGCACCCAGCACGCTGAGTACTGAGCACGGAGCACCCCGAGCACTGAGCACCCAGCAGCCTGAGTACTGAGCTCCAAGCACCCCGAGCACTGAGCACCCAGAACCCCGAGCACTGAGCACCCAGCTGCACGAGCACTGAGCAGCCAGCACCACGAGCACTGAGCACACAGCACCCCGAGCACTGAGCACCCAGCACCCTGAGTACTGAGCACCCAGCACCCTGAGTACTGAGCACCCAGCACCCAGAGCTCTGAGCACCCAGCACCCTGAGTACTGAGCACCAAACACCCCAAGCACTGAGCACCCTGAGTACTGAGCACCCAGCACCCCAAGCACAGAGCACCCTGAGTACTGAGCACCAAGCACCCTGAGTACTGAGCACCGAGCACCCTGAGTACTGAGCAGCCAGCACCCTGAGTACTGAGCACCCAGCGTACTGAGCAACGAGCACCCAGCACCCTGAGTACTGAGCACCCAGCACCCTGAGCACTGAGCACCCAGCACCCTGAGTACTGAGCTCGAGCACACCGAGCACTGAGCACCCAGCGCCCCGAGCACTGAGCACCCAGAACCCCGAGCACTGAGCACCCAGCACCCCGAGCACTGAGCACCCAGCAGCCCGAGCAATGAGCACCCAGCACCCTGAGTATTGAGCACCCAGCACCCTGAGTACTGAGCTCGAGCACCCCGAGCACTGAGCACCCAGCACCCTGAGCACTGAGCACCCAGCACCCTGAGCACTGAGCAGCCAGCACCCCGAGCACTGAGCACCCAGCACGCCGAGCACTGAGCACCCAGCACCCCGAGCACTGAGCACCCAGCACCCTGAGTACTGAGCACCCAGCACCCTGAGTACTGAGCACCCAGCACCCTGAGCACTGAGCACCCAGCAACCTGTGTACTCAGCACCCAACACCCCAAGCACTGAGCACCCTGAGTACTGAGCACCCAGCACCCTGAGTAATGAGCACCCAGCACCCCGAGCACTGAGCACCCAGCACCCTGAGTACTGAGCACCGAGCCCCCTGAGTACTGAGCAGCCAGCACCCTGAGTACTGAGCACCCAGCGTACTGAGCACCGAGCACCCAGCACCCTGAGTACTGAGCACCCAGCACCCTGAGCACTGAGCACCCAGCACCCTGAGTACTGAGCACCGAGCACCCCGAGTACTGAGCACCTAACACCCCGAGCACTGAGCACCCAGCACCCCGAGCACCGAGCACCCTGAGTACTAAGCACCGAGCACCCTGAGCACTGAGCACCCAGCACCCTGAGCACTGAGCACCCAGCACCCTGAGTACTGAGCACCCAGCACCCCGAGCACTGAGCACCCAGCAGCCCGAGCAATGAGCACCCAGCACCCTGAGTACTGAGCACCCAGCACCCTGAGTACTGAGCTCGAGCACCCCGAGCACTGAGCACCCAGCACCCTGAGCACTGAGCACCCAGCACCCTGAGCACTGAGCAGCCAGCACCCCGAGCACTGAGCACCCAGCACGCCGAGCACTGAGCACCCAGCACCCCGAGCACTGAGCACCCAGCACCCTGAGTACTGAGCACCCAGCACCCTGAGTACTGAGCACCCAGCACCCCGAGCACTGAGCACACAGCACCCCGAGCACTGAGCACACAGCACCCCGCGCACCGAGCACCCTGAGTACTAAGAACCGAGCACACTGAGCACTGAGCACCCAGCACCCTGAGTACTGAGCACCGAGCACCCAGAGTACTGAGCAGCCAGCACCCTGAGTACTGAGCACCCAGCGTACTGAGCAACGAGCACCCAGCACCCAGAGTACTGAGCAGCCAGCACCCTGAGTACTGAGCACCCAGCGTACTGAGCAACGAGCACCCAGCACCCTGAGTACTGAGCACCCAGCACCCTGAGCACTGAGCACCCAGCACCCTGAGTACTGAGCTCGAGCACACCGAGCACTGAGCACCCAGCGCCCCGAGCACTGAGCACCCAGAACCCCGAGCACTGAGCACCCAGCACCCCGAGCACTGAGCACCCAGCAGCCCGAGCAATGAGCACCCAGCACCCTGAGTATTGAGCACCCAGCACCCTGAGTACTGAGCTCGAGCACCCCGAGCACTGAGCACCCAGCACCCTGAGCACTGAGCACCCAGCACCCTGAGCACTGAGCAGCCAGCACCCCGAGCACTGAGCACCCAGCACGCCGAGCACTGAGCACCCAGCACCCCGAGCACTGAGCACCCAGCACCCTGAGTACTGAGCACCCAGCACCCTGAGTACTGAGCACCCAGCACCCTGAGCACTGAGCACCCAGCAACCTGTGTACTCAGCACCCAACACCCCAAGCACTGAGCACCCTGAGTACTGAGCACCCAGCACCCTGAGTAATGAGCACCCAGCACCCCGAGCACTGAGCACCCAGCACCCTGAGTACTGAGCACCGAGCCCCCTGAGTACTGAGCAGCCAGCACCCTGAGTACTGAGCACCCAGCGTACTGAGCACCGAGCACCCAGCACCCTGAGTACTGAGCACCCAGCACCCTGAGCACTGAGCACCCAGCACCCTGAGTACTGAGCACCGAGCACCCCGAGTACTGAGCACCTAACACCCCGAGCACTGAGCACCCAGCACCCCGAGCACCGAGCACCCTGAGTACTAAGCACCGAGCACCCTGAGCACTGAGCACCCAGCACCCTGAGCACTGAGCACCCAGCACCCTGAGTACTGAGCACCCAGCACCCCGAGCACTGAGCACCCAGCAGCCCGAGCAATGAGCACCCAGCACCCTGAGTACTGAGCACCCAGCACCCTGAGTACTGAGCTCGAGCACCCCGAGCACTGAGCACCCAGCACCCTGAGCACTGAGCACCCAGCACCCTGAGCACTGAGCAGCCAGCACCCCGAGCACTGAGCACCCAGCACGCCGAGCACTGAGCACCCAGCACCCCGAGCACTGAGCACCCAGCACCCTGAGTACTGAGCACCCAGCACCCTGAGTACTGAGCACCCAGCACCCCGAGCACTGAGCACACAGCACCCCGAGCACTGAGCACACAGCACCCCGCGCACCGAGCACCCTGAGTACTAAGAACCGAGCACACTGAGCACTGAGCACCCAGCACCCTGAGTACTGAGCACCGAGCACCCAGAGTACTGAGCAGCCAGCACCCTGAGTACTGAGCACCCAGCGTACTGAGCACCGAGCACCCAGCGTACTGAGCACCGAGCACCCAGCACCCTGAGTACTGAGCACCCAGCACCCTGAGCACTGAGCACCCAGCACCCTGAGTACTGAGCACCGAGCACCCCGAGCACTGAGCACCCAGCACCCCGAGCACTGAGCACCCAGCACCCTGAGTACTGAGCACTGAGCACCCAGCACCCCGAGCACTGAGCACCCAGCACCCTGAGTACTGAGCACTGAGCACCCAGCACCCCGAGCACTGAGCACCCAGCACCCTGAGAACTGAGCACCCAGCACCCTGAGCACTGAGCACCCAGCACCCGAGTACTGATCACCCAGCACCCTGAGTACTGAGCACCCCGCACCCTGAGTACTGAGCACCCAGCACCCTGAGTACTCAGCACCCAGCACCCTGAGCACTGAGCACCCAGCACCCTGAGCACTGAGCACCCAGCACCCCAAGCACTGCGCACCCAGCACCCTGAGTTCTGAGCACCCAGCACCCTGAGGACTGAGCACCCAGCACCCTGAGTAGTGAGCACCCAACGTACTGAGCACCGAGCACCCCGAGCACTGAGCACCCAGCACCCTGAGTACTGAGCACCGAGCACCCCGAGCACTGAGCACCCAGCACCCTGAGTACTGAGCTCGAGCACCCCGAGCACTGAGCACCCAGCGCCCCGAGCACTGAGCACCCAGAACCCCGAGCACTGAGCACCCAGCACCCCGAGCACTGAGCACCCAGCAGCCCGAGCAATGAGCACCCCGCACCCTGAGTACTGAGCACCCAGCACCCTGAGTACTCAGCACCCAGCACCCTGAGCACTGAGCACCCAGCACCCTGAGCACTGAGCACCCAGCACCCCAAGCACTGCGCACCCAGCACCCTGAGTTCTGAGCACCCAGCACCCTGAGGACTGAGCACCCAGCACCCTGAGTAGTGAGCACCCAACGTACTGAGCACCGAGCACCCCGAGCACTGAGCACCCAGCACCCTGAGTACTGAGCACCGAGCACCCCGAGCACTGAGCACCCAGCACCCTGAGTACTGAGCTCGAGCACCCCGAGCACTGAGCACCCAGCGCCCCGAGCACTGAGCACCCAGAACCCTGAGCACTGAGCACCCAGCACCCCAAGCACTGAGCACCCTGAGTACTGAGCACCCAGCACCCTGAGTAATGAGCACCCAGCACCCCGAGCACTGAGCACCCAGCACCCTGAGTACTGAGCACCAAGCCCCCTGAGTACTGAGCAGCCAGCACCCTGAGTACTGAGCACCCAGCGTACTGAGCACCGAGCACCCAGCACCCTGAGTACTGAGCACCCAGCACCCTGAGCACTGAGCACCCAGCACCCTGAGTACTGAGCACCGAGCACCCCGAGTACTGAGCACCTAACACCACGAGCACTGAGCACCCAGCACCCCGAGCACCGAGCACCCTGAGTATTAAGCACCGAGCACCCTGAGCACTGAGCACCCAGCACCCTGAGCACTGAGCACCCAGCACCCTGAGTACTGAGCACCCAGCACCCTGAGTACTGAGCACCCAGCACCCCTAGCACTGAGCACAGAGCACCCTGAGCACTGAGCACCCAGCACCCCTAGCACTGAGCACCCAGCAACCTGAGTACTGAGCACCCAGCACCCCTAGCACTGAGCACCCAGCACCCTGAGTACTGAGCACCCAGCACCCTGAGCACTGAGCACCGAGCACCCTGAGTACTGAGCACCCAGCACCCTGAGTAATGAGCACCCAGCACCCCGAGCACTGAGCACCCAGCACCCTGAGTACTGAGCACCGAGCACCCTGAGTACTGAGCAGCCAGCACCCTGAGTACTGAGCACCCAGCGTACTGAGCACCGAGCACCCAGCACCCTGAGTACTGAGCACCCAGCACCCTGAGCACTGAGCACCCAGCACCCTGAGTACTGAGCACCGAGCACCCCGAGTACTGAGCACCTAACACCCCGAGCACTGAGCACCCAGCACCCCGAGCACTGAGCACCCAGCACCCCGAGCACTGACCACACATCACCCAGAGCACTGAGCACCCAGCACCCCGAGCACTGAGCACCCAGCACCCCGAGCACCGAGCACCCTGAGTACTAAGCACCGAGCACCCTGAGCACTGAGCACCCAGCACCCTGAGCACTGAGCCCCCAGCACCCTGAGTACTGAGCACCCAGCACCCTGAGTACTGAGCACCCAGCGCCCCGAGCACTGAGTACCCAGCACCCTGAGCACTGAGTACCCAGCACCCTGAGCACTGAGCACCCAGCACCCTGAGCAATGAGCACCCAGCACCCTGAGCACTGAGCACCCAGCACACTGAGTACTGAGCACTGAGCACCCAGCACCCCGAGCACTGAGCACCCAGCACCCTGAGTACTGAGCACTGAGCACCCAGCACCCCGAGCACTGAGCACCCAGCACCCTGAGCACTGAGCACCCAGCACCCGAGTACTGATCACCCAGCACCCTGAGGACTGAGCACCCAGCACCCTGAGTACTGAGCACCCAGTACCCCGAGTACTGAGCACCCAGCACACTGAGCACTGAGCACCCTGCACCCTGAGCACTGAGCACCAAGCACCCCGAGCACTGCGCACCCAGCACCCTGAGCACAGAGCACCCAGCACCCTGAGCACTGAGCACCCAGCACCCTGAGCACTGAGCACCCAGCACCCTGAGCACTGAGCACCCAGCACCCTGAGTATTGAGCACCCAACGTACTGAGCACCGAGCACCCCGAGCACTGAGCACCCAGCACGCTGAGTACTGAGCACGGAGCACCCCGAGCACTGAGCACCCAGCAGCCTGAGTACTGAGCTCCAAGCACCCCGAGCACTGAGCACCCAGAACCCCGAGCACTGAGCACCCAGCTGCACGAGCACTGAGCAGCCAGCACCACGAGCACTGAGCACCCAGCACCCCGAGCACTGAGCACCCAGCACCCTGAGTACTGAGCACACAGCACCCTGAGTACTGAGCACCCAGCACCCAGAGCTCTGAGCACCCAGCACCCTGAGTACTGAGCACCAAACACCCCAAGCACTGAGCACCCTGAGTACTGAGCACCCAGCACCCCAAGCACAGAGCACCCTGAGTACTGAGCACCAAGCACCCTGAGTACTGAGCACCGAGCACCCTGAGTACTGAGCAGCCAGCACCCTGAGTACTGAGCACCCAGCGTACTGAGCAACGAGCACCCAGCACCCTGAGTACTGAGCACCCAGCACCCTGAGCACTGAGCACCCAGCACCCTGAGTACTGAGCTCGAGCACACCGAGCACTGAGCACCCAGCGCCCCGAGCACTGAGCACCCAGAACCCCGAGCACTGAGCACCCAGCACCCCGAGCACTGAGCACCCAGCAGCCCGAGCAATGAGCACCCAGCACCCTGAGTATTGAGCACCCAGCACCCTGAGTACTGAGCTCGAGCACCCCGAGCACTGAGCACCCAGCACCCTGAGCACTGAGCACCCAGCACCCTGAGCACTGAGCAGCCAGCACCCCGAGCACTGAGCACCCAGCACGCCGAGCACTGAGCACCCAGCACCCCGAGCACTGAGCACCCAGCACCCTGAGTACTGAGCACCCAGCACCCTGAGTACTGAGCACCCAGCACCCTGAGCACTGAGCACCCAGCAACCTGTGTACTCAGCACCCAACACCCCAAGCACTGAGCACCCTGAGTACTGAGCACCCAGCACCCTGAGTAATGAGCACCCAGCACCCCGAGCACTGAGCACCCAGCACCCTGAGTACTGAGCACCGAGCCCCCTGAGTACTGAGCAGCCAGCACCCTGAGTACTGAGCACCCAGCGTACTGAGCACCGAGCACCCAGCACCCTGAGTACTGAGCACCCAGCACCCTGAGCACTGAGCACCCAGCACCCTGAGTACTGAGCACCGAGCACCCCGAGTACTGAGCACCTAACAACCCGAGCACTGAGCACCCAGCACCCCGAGCACCGAGCACCCTGAGTACTAAGCACCGAGCACCCTGAGCACTGAGCACCCAGCACCCTGAGCACTGAGCACCCAGCACCCTGAGTACTGAGCACCCAGCACCCTGAGTACTGAGCACCCAGCACCCCTAGCACTGAGCACAGAGCACAATGAGCACTGAGCACCCAGCACCCCTAGCACTGAGCACCCAGCAACCTGAGTACTGAGCACCCAGCACCCCTAGCACTGAGCACCCAGCACCCTGAGTACTGAGCACCCAGCACCCTGAGCACTGAGCACTGAGCACCCTGAGTACTGAGCACCAAGCACCCTGAGTAATGAGCACCCAGCACCCCGAGCACTGAGCACCCAGCACCCTGAGTACTGAGCACCGAGCACCCTGAGTACTGAGCAGCCAGCACCCTGAGTACTGAGCACCCAGCGTACTGAGCACCGAGCACCCAGCACCCTGAGTACTGAGCACCCAGCACCCTGAGCACTGAGCACCCAGCACCCTGAGTACTGAGCACCGAGCACCCCGAGTACTGAGCACCTAACACCCCGAGCACTGAGCACCCAGCACCCCGAGCACTGAGCACCCAGCACCCCGAGCACTGAGCACACATCACCCAGAGCACTGAGCACCCAGCACCCCGAGCACTGAGCACCCAGCACCCCGAGCACCGAGCACCCTGAGTACTAAGCACCGAGCACCCTGAGCACTGAGCACCCAGCACCCTGAGCACTGAGCACCCAGCACCCTGAGTACTGAGCACCCAGCACCCTGAGTACTGAGCACCCAGCACCCCGAGCACTGAGTACCCAGCACCCTGAGCACTGAGTACCCAGCACCCTGAGCACTGAGCACCCAGCACCCTGAGCAATGAGCACCCAGCACCCTGAGCACTGAGCACCCAGCACACTGAGTACTGAGCACTGAGCACCCAGCACCCCGAGCACTGAGCACCCAGCACCCTGAGTACTGAGCACTGAGCACCCAGCACCCCGAGCACTGAGCACCCAGCACCCTGAGCACTGAGCACCCAGCACCCGAGTACTGATCACCCAGCACCCTGAGGACTGAGCACCCAGCACCCTGAGTACTGAGCACCCAGTACCCCGAGTACTGAGCACCCAGCAGCCTGAGTACTGAGCTCCGAGCACCCCGAGCACTGAGCACCCAGAACCCCGAGCACTGAGCACCCAGCTGCACGAGCACTGAGCAGCCAGCACCACGAGCACTGAGCACCCAGCACCCCGAGCACTGAGCACCCAGCACCCTGAGTACTGAGCACCAAGCACCCTGAGTACTGAGCACCCAGCACCCAGAGCTCTGAGCACCCAGCACCCTGAGTACTGAGCACCCAACACCCCAAGCACTGAGCACCCTGAGTACTGAGCACCAAGCACCCCAAGCACAGAGCACCCTGAGTACTGAGCACCAAGCACCCTGAGTACTGAGCACCGAGCACCCTGAGTACTGAGCAGCCAGCACCCTGAGTACTGAGCACCCAGCGTACTGAGCAACGAGCACCCAGCACCCTGAGTACTGAGCACCCAGCACCCTGAGCACTGAGCACCCAGCACCCTGAGTACTGAGCACCGAGCAGCCCGAGTACTGAGCACCCAGCACCCCGAGCACTGAGCACCCAGCACCCTGAGTACTGAGCACCGAGCAACCCGAGCACTGAGCACACAGCACCCCGAGCACTGAGCACCCAGCAGCCCGAGCACTGAGCACCCAACACCCTGAGTACTGAGGACTGAGCACCCTGAGCACTGTGCACCCAGCACCCTTAGTACTGAGCACCCAGCACCCTGAGTACTGAGCACCCAACACCCCAAGCACTGAGCACCCTGAGTACTGATCACCCAGCACCCCAAGCACTGAGCACCCAGCACCCTGAGTACTGAGCACCGAGCAACCCGAGCACTGAGCACACAGCACCCCGAGCACTGAGCACCCAGCAGCCCGAGCACTGAGCACCCAACACCCTGAGTACTGAGGACTGAGCACCCTGAGCACTGTGCACCCAGCACCCTTAGTACTGAGCACCCAGCACCTTGAGTAATGAGCACCCAGCACCCCGAGCACTGAGCACCCAGCACCCTGAGCACTGAGGACCGAGCACCCTGAGTACTAAGCACCCAGCACCCTGAGTACTGAGCACCCAGCACCCTGAGCACTGAGCACCCAGCACGCTGAGTACTGAGCACTGAGCACCCTGAGTACTGATCTCCGAGCACCCTGAGCACTGAGCACCCAGCACGCTGAGTACTGAGCACTGAGCACTCTGAGTACTGAGCACCGAGCACCCGGAGTACTGAGCACCCAGCACTCTGAGCACTTAGCACCCAGCACCCTGAGCACTGAGCACCCAGCACCCCGAGTACTGAGCACCCAGCACCCTGAGCACTGAGCACCCAGCACCCCGAGCACTGAGCACTGAGCACCCTAAGTACTGAGCACTGAGCACCCTGAGTACTAAGCACCCAGCACCCCGAGTACTGAGCACCCAGCACCCTGAGTACTGAGCACCCAGCACCCTGAGTAATGAGCACCCAGCGTACTGAGCACCGAGCACCCCGAGCACTGAGCACCCAGCACCCTGAGTACTGAGCACCCAGCACCCCGAGCACTGAGCACCCAGCACCCTGAGTACTGAGCACCGAGCACCCTGAGTACTGATCACCCAGCACCCTGAGTACTGAGCACCCAGCGTACTGAGCACTGAGCATCCAGCACCCTGAGTACTGAGCACCCAGCACCATGAGCACTGAGCACCCAGCACCGTGAGTACTGAGCACCCAGCACCCTGAGCACTGAGCACCCAGCACCCCGAGCACCAAGCACCCAGCACCCTGAGCACTGAGCACCCAGCACCCTGAGCACCGAGCACCCAGCACCCTGAGCACTGAGCACCCAGCACCCTGAGTACTGAGCACCCAACGTACTGAGCACCGAGCACCCTGAGCACTGAGCACCCAGCACCCTGAGCACTGAGCACCCAGCACCCTGAGCAATGAGCACCCTGAGTACTGAGCACCCAGCAACTTGAGGACTGAGCACCGAGCACCCTGAGCACTGAGCACCCAGCACCCGGAGTACTGAGCACCCAGCACCCTGAGTACTAAGCACCGAGCACCCTGAGTACTGAGCACCCAGCACCCTGAGCACTGGACACACAGCACCCTGAGTACTGAGCACCCCGAGCACTGAGCACCCAGTACCCTGAGTACTGAGCACCGAGCACCAGAGCAATGAGCACCCAGCACACTGAGCACTGAGCACCCAGCAGCCCGAGCACTGAGCCTCCAGCACCCTGAGTACTGAGCACCCAGCACCCTGAGTACTGAGCACCCAGCACCCCGAGCACTGAGTACCCAGCACCCTGAGCACTGAGCAATCAGCACCCTGAGGACTGAGCACCCAGCACCCCAAGCACTGAGCACCCAGCACCCTGAGTACTGAGCACTGAGCACCCAGCACCCCGAGCACTGAGCACCCACCACCCTGGGTACTGAGCACTGAGCACCCAGCACCCCGAGCACTGAGCACCCAGCACCCTGAGCACTGAGCACCCAGCACCCGAGTACTGATCACCCAGCACCCTGAGTACTGAGCACCCCGCACCCTGAGTACTGAGCACCCAGCACCCTGAGTACTGAGCACCCAGCACCTTGAGTACTGAGCACCCCGCACCCCGAGTACTGAGCACCCTGAGTACTGAGCCCCCAGCACCCTGAGTACTGAGCACCCTGCACCCCGAGCACTGAGCTCCCTGAGTACTGAGCACCCAGCACCCTGAGTACTGAGCACCCAGCACCCTGAGGACTGAGCACTGAGCACCCAGAGAACTGAGCACCCAGCACCCCGAGGACTGAGCACCCAGCACCCTGAGCACTGAGCACTGAGCACCCAGCACCCTGTGCACTGAGCACTGAGCACCCAGCACCCTGAGCACTGAGCACCCAGCACCCCGAGCACTGAGTACCCAGCACCCTGAGTACTGAGCACCCAGCACTCTGAGCACTGAGCACCCAGCACCCTTAGTACTGAGCACCCAGCACCCTGAGCACTGAGCACCCAGCACCCTGAGTACTGAGCATCCAGCACCCCGAGCACTGAGCACCCAGCACCCTGAGTACTGAGCACTGAGCACCCAGCACCCCGAGCACTGAGCACCCAGCACCCTGATTACTGAGCACTGAGCACCCAGCACCCTGAGCACTGAGCACCCAGCACCCTGAGCACTGAGCACCCAGTACCCCGAGTACTGAGCACCCAGCACCCTGAGCACTGAGCACCCTGCACACTGAGCACGGCGCACCCAGCACCCCGAGCACTGCGCACCCAGCACCCTGAGTACTGAGCACCCAGCACCCTGAGCACTGAGCACCCAGCACCCTGAGCACTGAGCACCCAGCACCCTGAGCACTGAGCACCCAGCACCCTGAGCACTGAGCACCCAGCACCCTGAGTAGTGAGCACCCAACGTACTGAGCACCGAGCACCCCGAGCACTGAGCACCCAGCACCCTGAGTACTGAGCACCGAGCACCCCGAGCACTGAGCACCCAGCACCCTGAGTACTGAGCTCCGAGCACCCCGAGTTCTGAGCACCCAGTGGGCCGAGCACGGAGCACCCAGAACCCCGAGCACTGAGCACCCAGCACCCCGAGCACTGAGCACCCAGCACCCCGAGCCCTGAGCACCCAGCACCCTGAGTACTGAGCACTGAGCACCCCGAGCACTGAGCACCCAGCACCCCGAGCACTGAGCACCCAGCAGCCCGAGCACTGAGCACCCAGCACCCTGAGTACTGAGCACTGAGCACCCTGAGGACTGGGCACCCAGCACCCTGAGTACTGAGCACCCAGCACCCTGAGTACTGAGCACCCAACACCCCAAGCACTGAGCACCCTGAGAACTGAGCACCCAGCACCGCAAGCACTGAGCACCCTGAGTACTGAGCACCCAGCACCCTGAGTAATGAGCACCCAGCATCCCGGGCACTGAGGACCGAGCACCCTGAGTACTAAGCACCCAGCACCCTGAGTACTGAGCACCCATCACCCTGTGCACTGAGCACCCAGCACGCTGAGTACTGAGCACTGAGCACCCTGAGTACTGAGCACCGAGCACCCTGAGCACTGAGCACCCAGCACGCTGAGTACTGAGCACTGAGCACTCTGAGTACTGAGCACCGAGCACCCGGAGTACTGAGCACCCAGCACTCTGAGCACTGAGCACCCAGCACCCTGAGCACTGAGCACAGAGCACCCAGAGCACTGAGCACCCAGCACCCTGAGCACTGAGCACCCAGCACCCCGAGCACTGAGCACTGAGCACCCTAAGTACTGAGCACTGAGCACCCTGAGTACTAAGCACCCAGCACCCTGAGTACTGAGCACCCAGCACCCTGAGTACTGAGCACCCAGCACCCTGAGTACTGAGCACCCAGCGTACTGAGCACCGAGCACCCCGAGCACTGAGCACCCAGCACCCTGAGTACTGAGCACCCAGCACCCCGAGCACTGAGCACCCAGCACCCTGAGTACTGAGCACCGAGCACCCTGAGTACTGAGCACCCAGCACCCTGAGTACTGAGCACCCAGCGTACTGAGCACCGAGCACCCAGCACCCTGAGTACTGAGCACCCAGCACCATGAGCACTGAGCACCCAGCACCCTGAGTACTGAGCACTGAGCACCCTGAGTACTGAGCACCGAGCACTACGAGCACTGAGCACCCAGCACCCCGAGCACCGAGCACCCAGCACCCTGAGCACCGAGCACCCAGCACCCTGAGCACTGAGGACCCAGCACCCTGAGCACTGAGCACCCAGCACCCTGAGTACTGAGCACCCAACGTACTGAGCACCGAGCACCCTGAGCACTGAGCACCCAGCACCCTGAGTACTGAGCACCCAGCACCCTGAGCAATGAGCACCCTGAGTACTGAGCACCCAGCAACTTGAGCACTGAGCACCGAGCACAACGAGCACTGAGCACCCAGCACAAGGAGTACTGAGCACCCAGCACCCTGAGCACTGAGCACCCAGCACCCCGAGCACCGAGCACCCAGCACCCTGAGCACTGAGCACCCAGCACCCTGAGCACCGAGCACCCAGCACCCTGAGCACTGAGCACCCAGCACCCTGAGTACTGAGCACCCAACGTACTGAGCACCGAGCAACCTGAGCACTGAGCACCCAGCACCCTGAGCACTGAGCACCCAGCACCCTGAGCAATGAGCACCCTGAGTACTGAGCACCCAGCAACTTGAGGACTGAGCACCGAGCACCCCGAGCACTGAGCAGCCAGCACCCGGAGTACTGAGCACCCAGCACCCTGAGTACTAAGCACCGAGCACCCTGAGTACTGAGCACCCAGCACCCTGAGCACTGGACACACAGCACCCTGAGTACTGAGCACCCCGAGCACTGAGCACCCAGTACCCTGAGTACTGAGCACCGAGCACCAGAGCAATGAGCACCCAGCACACTGAGCACTGAGCACCCAGCAGCCCGAGCACTGAGCCCCCAGCACCCTGAGTACTGAGCACCCCAGCACCCTGAGTACTGAGCACCCAGCACCCCGAGCACTGAGTACCCAGCACCCTGAGCACTGAGCACCCAGCACCCTGAGTACTGAGCACTGAGCACCCAGCACCCCGAGCACTGAGCACCCAGCACCCTGGGTACTGAGCACTGAGCACCCAGCACCCCGAGCACTGAGCACCCAGGACCCCAAGCACTGAGCACCCAGCACCCCGAGTACTGAGCACTGAGCACCCAGCACCCCGAGCACTGAGCACCCAGCACCCTGGGTACTGAGCACTGAGCACCCAGCACCCCGAGCACTGAGCACCCAGCACCCTGAGCACTGAGCACCCAGCACCCGAGTACTGATCACCCAGCACCCTGAGTACTGAGCACCCCGCACCCTGAGTACTGAGCACCCAGCACCCTGAGTACTGAGCACCCAGCACCTTGAGTACTGAGCACCCCGCACCCCGAGTACTGAGCACCCTGAGTACTGAGCCCCCAGCACCCTGAGTACTGAGCACCCTGCACCCCGAGCACTGAGCTCCCTGAGTACTGAGCACCCAGCACCCTGAGTACTGAGCACCCAGCACCCTGAGGACTGAGCACTGAGCACCCAGAGAACTGAGCACCCAGCACCCCGAGGACTGAGCACCCAGCACCCTGAGCACTGAGCACTGAGCACCCAGCACCCTGTGCACTGAGCACTGAGCACCCAGCACCCTGAGCACTGAGCACCCAGCACCCCGAGCACTGAGTACCCAGCACCCTGAGTACTGAGCACCCAGCACTCTGAGCACTGAGCACCCAGCACCCTTAGTACTGAGCACCCAGCACCCTGAGCACTGAGCACCCAGCACCCTGAGTACTGAGCATCCAGCACCCCGAGCACTGAGCACCCAGCACCCTGAGTACTGAGCACTGAGCACCCAGCACCCCGAGCACTGAGCACCCAGCACCCTGATTACTGAGCACTGAGCACCCAGCACCCTGAGCACTGAGCACCCAGCACCCTGAGCACTGAGCACACAGTACCCCGAGTACTGAGCACCCAGCACCCTGAGCACTGAGCACCCTGCACCCTGAGCACGGCGCACCCAGCACCCCGAGCACTGCGCACCCAGCACCCTGAGTACTGAGCACCCAGCACCCTGAGCACTGAGCACCCAGCACCCTGAGCACTGAGCACCCAGCACCCTGAGCACTGAGCACCCAGCACCCTGAGCACTGAGCACCCAGCACCCTGAGTAGTGAGCACCCAACGTACTGAGCACCGAGCACCCCGAGCACTGAGCACCCAGCACCCTGAGTACTGAGCACCGAGCACCCCGAGCACTGAGCACCCAGCACCCTGAGTACTGAGCTCCGAGCACCCCGAGTTCTGAGCACCCAGTGGGCCGAGGCACGGAGCACCCAGAACCCCGAGCACTGAGCACCCAGCACCCCGAGCACTGAGCACCCAGCACCCCGAGCCCTGTGCACACAGCACCCTGAGTACTGAGCACCGTGCACCCCGAGCACTGAGCACCCAGCACCCCGAGCACTGAGCACCCAGCAGCCCGAGCACTGAGCACCCAGCACCCTGAGTACTGAGCACTGAGCACCCTGAGGACTGGGCACCCAGCACCCTGAGTACTGAGCACCCAGCACCCTGAGTACTGAGCACCCAACACCCCAAGCACTGAGCACCCTGAGAACTGAGCACCCAGCACCGCAAGCACTGAGCACCCTGAGTACTGAGCACCCAGCACCCTGAGTAATGAGCACCCAGCATCGCGGGCACTGAGGACCGAGCACCCTGAGTACTAAGCACCCAGCACCCTGAGTACTGAGCACCCATCACCCTGTGCACTGAGCACCCAGCACGCTGAGTACTGAGCACTGAGCACCCTGAGTACTGAGCACCGAGCACCCTGAGCACTGAGCACCCAGCACGCTGAGTACTGAGCACTGAGCACTCTGAGTACTGAGCACCGAGCACCCGGAGTACTGAGCACCCAGCACTCTGAGCACTGAGCACCCAGCACCCTGAGCACTGAGCACAGAGCACCCAGAGCACTGAGCACCCAGCACCCTGAGCACTGAGCACCCAGCACCCCGAGCACTGAGCACTGAGCACCCTAAGTACTGAGCACTGAGCACCCTGAGTACTAAGCACCCAGCACCCTGAGTACTGAGCACCCAGCACCCTGAGTACTGAGCACCCCAGCACCCTGAGTACTGAGCACCCAGCACCCTGAGTACTGAGCACCCAGCACCCCGAGCACTGAGCACCCAGCACCCTGAGTACTGAGCACCGAGCACCCTGAGTACTGAGCACCCAGCACCCTGAGTACTGAGCACCCAGCGTACTGAGCACTGAGCACCCAGCACCCTGAGTACTGAGCACCCAGCACCATGAGCACTGAGCACCCAGCACCCTGAGTACTGAGCACTGAGCACCCTGAGTACTGAGCACCGAGCACTACGAGCACTGAGCACCCAGCACCCCGAGCACCGAGCACCCAGCACCCTGAGCACCGAGCACCCAGCACCCTGAGCACTGAGGACCCAGCACCCTGAGCACTGAGCACCCAGCACCCTGAGTACTGAGCACCCAACGTACTGAGCACCGAGCACCGTGAGCACTGAGCACCCAGCACCCTGAGTACTGAGCACCCAGCACCCTGAGCAATGAGCACCCTGAGTACTGAGCACCCAGCAACTTGAGCACTGAGCACCGAGCACAACGAGCACTGAGCACCCAGCACAAGGAGTACTGAGCAACCAGCACCCTGAGTACTAAGCACCGAGCACCCTGAGTACTGAGCACCCAGCACCCTGAGCACTGGACACACAGCAACCTGAGTACTGAGCACCCCGAGCACTGAGTACCCAGCACCCTGAGTACTGAGCACCGATCACCCCGAGCACTGAGCACCCAGCACCCTGAGCACTGAGCACCCAGCAGCAGCCCGAGCACTGAGCACCCAACACCCTGAGTACTGAGCACCGAGCACCCCGAGCACTGAGCACCCAGCACCCCGAGCACTGAGCACCCAGCAGCCCGAGCACTGAGCACCCAACACCCTGAGTACTGAGGACTGAGCACCCTGAGCACTTAGCACCCAGCACCCTGAGTACTGAGCACCCAGCACCCCTGAGTACTGAGCACCCAACACCCCAAGCACTGAGCACCCTGAGTACTGAGCACCCAGCACCCCAAGCACTGAGCACCCTGAGTACTGAGCACCCAGCACCTTGAGTAATGAGCACCCAGCACCCCGAGCACTGAGCACCCAGCACCCTGAGCACTGAGGACCGAGCACCCTGAGTACTAAGCACCCAGCACCCTGAGTACTGAGCACCCCAACGTACTGAGCACCGAGCACCCTGAGAACTGAGCACCCAGCACCCTGAGCACTGAGCACCCTGCACCCTGAGCAATGAGCACCCTGAGTACTGAGCACCCAGCACCTTGAGCACTGAGCACCGAGCACCCCGAGCACTGAGCACCCAGCACCCGGAGTACTGAGCACCCAGCATCCTGAGTACTAAGCACCGAGCAACCTGAGTACTGAGCACCCAGCACCCTGAGCACTGGACACACAGCACCCTGAGTACTGAGCACCCCCGAGCACTGAGCACCCAGTACCCTGAGTACTAAGCACCGAGCACCCCGAGCACTGAGCACCCAGCACCCCGAGCACTGAGCACCCAGCAGCCCGAGCACTGAGCCCCCCAGCACCCTGAGTACTGAGCACCCAGCACCCTGAGTACTGAGCACCAAGCACCCCGAGCACTGAGCACCGAGCACCCCGAACACTGCGCACCCCAGAACCCCGAGCACTGAGCACCCAGCACCAAGAGCACTGAGCACCCAGCACCCTGAGCACTGAGCACCGAGCACCCCCGAGCACTGAGCACCCAGCACCCCGAGCACTGAGCACCCAGCAGCCCGAGCACTGAGCACCCAACACCCTGAGTACTGAGGACTGAGCACCCTGAGCACTGAGCACCCAGCACCCTTAGTACTGAGCACCCAGCACCCTGAGTACTGAGCACCCAACACCCCAAGCACTGAGCACCCTGAGTACTGAGCACCCAGCACCCCAAGCACTGAGCACCCTGAGTACTGAGCACCCAGCACCTTGAGTAATGAGCACCCAGCACCCCGAGCACTGAGCACCCAGCACCCTGAGCACTGAGGACCGAGCACCATGAGTACTAAGCACCCAGCACCCTGAGTACTGAGCACCCAGCACCCCGAGAACTGAGCACCCAGCACCCTGAGCACTGAGGACCGAGCACCATGAGTACTAAGCACCCAGCACCCTG
>NW_024544692.1:0-34315 GCF_018167655.1 Microtus oregoni
CAGGGTGCTGGGTACTCAGTGCTCGCGGTGCTGGGTGCTCAGTACTCAGGTGCTGGGTGCTCAGTACTCAGGGTGCTGGGTGCTCAGTGCTCGGGGTGCTGGGTGCTCAGTGCTCGGTGTGCTGGGTGCTCAGTGCTCGGGTGTGCTCAGTACTCAGGGTGCTGTGTGTTCAGTGCTCAGGGTGCTGGGTGCTCAGTACTCAGGGTGCTCGGAGCTTAGTACTCAGGGTGCTGGGTGCTCAGTACTCCGGTGTGCTGGGTGATCAGTGCTCAGGGTGCTCGGTGCTCAGTGCTCAAGGTGCTGGGTAGTCAGTACTCGGGTGCACATTGCTCAGGGTGCTGGGTGCTCAGTGCTCAGGGTGCTCGGTGATCAGTACGTTGGGTGCTCAGTACTCAGGGTGCTGGGTGCTCAGTGCTCAGGGTGCTGGGTGCTCAGTGCTCAGGGTGCTGGTTGCACAGTGCTCAGGGTGCTGGGTGCTCAGTGCTCGGGGTGCTGGGGTGCTCAGTACTCAGGGTGCTGGGTGCTCAGTGCTCAGGGTGCTCGGTGCTCAGTACGCTGGGTGCTCAGTACTCAGGGTGCTGGGTGCTCAGTACTCAGGGTGCTGGGTGCTCAGTACTCAGGGTGCTGGGTGCTCAGTGCTCAGGGTGCTCGGTGCTAAGTACGCTGGGTGCTCAGTACTCAGGGTGCTGGGTGCTCAGTACTCAGGGTGCTGGGTGCTCAGTACTCAGGGTGCTGGGTGCTCAGTACTCAGGGTGCTCGGTGCTCAGTACGCAGGGTGCTCAGTGCTCAGTGCTCGGGGTGCTGGGTCCTCAGTGCTCAGGGTGCTGGGTCCTCAGTGCTCGGGGGTGCTGGGTGCTCAGTGGCTCAGGGTGCTGGGTGCTCAGTGCTCAGAGTGCTGGGCGCTCAGTACTCAGGGTGCTCGGGGTGCTCAGTGCTTGGGCTGTTGGGTGCCCAGTACTCAGGGTGCTGTGTGCTCAGTGCTCAGGGTGCTGGGTGCTCAGTGCTCAGGGTGCTGGGTGCTCAGTGCTCGGGGTGCTGGGTGTTCAGTGCACGGGGTTCTGGGTGCTCAGTGCTCGGGGTGCTGGGTGCTCAGTGCTCAGGGTGCTGGGGTGCTCAGTGCTCGGGGTGCTGGGTGCTCAGTGCACGGGGGTGCTGGGTGCTCATTACTCAGGGTGCTGGGTGCTCAGTACTCAGGGTGCTCAGTGCTTGGGGTGCTGGGTGCTCAGTACTCAGGGTGCTCAGTGCTTGGGGTGTTGGGTGCTCAGTACTCAGGGTGCTGGGTGCTCAGTGCTCAGGGTTCTGGGTGCTCAGTACTCAGGGTGCTGGGTGCTCAGTGCTCAGAGTGCTGGCTGCTCAGTGCTCAGGGTGCTGGGTGCTCAGTGCTCAGGGTGCTGGGTGCTCAGTGCTCGGGGTGCTGGGTGCTCAGTGCTCGGGGTGCTGGGTGCTCAGTGCTCGGGATGCTCGGTGCTCAGTGCTCGGGGTGCTGGGTGCTCAGTACTCGCGGTGCTCAGTGCTCAGTACTCAGGGTACTGGGTGCTCAGTGCTCAGGGTGCTGTGTGCTCAGTGCTTGGGGTGCTTGCGGCTCGGTGCTCACGTTGCTGGGTGGTCAGTACTCGGGGTGCTGGGTGCTCAGTACTCAGGGTGCTGGGAGCTCATTGCTCGGGGTGCTGGGTGCTCAGTGCTCGGGGTGCTGGGTGCTCAGTGCTCTGGGTTCTGGGTGCTCAGTGTTCGGGGCGCTGGGTGCTCAGTGCTCGGGGCGCTGTGTGCTCAGTGCTCGGGGTGCTCGGAGCTCAGTACTCAGGGTGATGGGTGCTCAGTGCTCGGGGTGCTCGGTGCTCAGTACTCAGGGTGCTGGGTGCTCAGTGCTCGGGGTGCTCGGTGCTCAGTACGTTGGGTGCTCACTACTCAGGGTGCTGGGTGCTCAGTGCTCAAGGTGCTGGGTGCTCAGTACTCAGGGTGCTGGGTGCGCATTGCTCGGGGTGCTGGGTGCTCAGTGCTCAGGGTGCTGGGTGCTCAGTGCTCAGGGTGCTGGGTGCTCAGTACTCGGGGTGCTGGGTGCTCAGTACTCAGGGTGCGGGGTGCTCAGTACTCAGGGTGCTGGGTGATCAGTACTCGGGTGCTGGGTGCTCAGTGCTCAGGGTGCTGGGTGATCAGTGCTCGGGGTGCTAGGTGCTCAGTGCTCAGTACTCAGGGTGCTGGGTGCTCAGTGCTCGGGGTGCTGGGTGCTCAGTGCTCAGTACTCAGGGTGCTGGGTGCTCAGTGCTCGGGGTGCTGGGTGCTCAGTGCTCAGGGTCCTGGGTGCTCAGTGCTCACTGTGCTGGGTACTCAGTGCTCGGGGTGCTGGGTGCTCAGTACTCAGGGTGCTGGGTGCTCAGTACTCAGGGTGCTGGGTGCTCAGTGCTCGGGCTGCTGGGTGCTCAGTGCTCGGGGTGCTGGGTGCTCAGTGCTCGGGGGTGCTCGGTGCTCTGTACTCAGGGTGCTGGGTGCTCAGTGCTCGGGGTGCTCAGTACTCAGGGTTCTGTGTGTTCAGTGATCAGGGTGCTGGGTGCTCAGTACTCAGGGTGCTCGGTGCTTAGTACTCAGGGTGCTGGGTGCTCAGTACTCCGGGTGCTGGGTGCTCAGTGCTTGGGGTGCTCCGTGCTCAGTGCTCAAGGTGCTGGGTCCTCAGTACTCAGGGTGCTCATTGCTCAGGGTTCAGGGTCCTCAGTACTCAGGGTGCTGGGTGCTCAGTGCTCAGGGTGCCCGGTGCTCAGTACGTTGGGTGCTCAGTACTCAGGGTGCTGGGTGCTCAGTGCTCGGGGTGCTGGGTGCTCAGTGCACGGGGTGCTGGGTGCTCAGTGCTCGGGGTGCTGGGTGCTCAGTGCTCAGGGTGCTGGGTGCTCAGTGCTCAGGGTGCTGGGTGCTCAGTGCTCTTGGTGCTGGGTGTTCAGTGCTCGGGGTGCTGGGTGCTCAGTGCTCGGGGTGCTCGGTGCTCAGTGCTCAGTACTCAGGTTGCTCAGTGCTCAGGGTGCTGGGTGCTCAGTGCTCGGGGTGCTGGGTGCTCAGTCCTCAGGGTGCTGGGTGCTCAGTGCTCGGGTGCTGGGTGCTCAGTGCTCAGCGTGCTGTGTGCTCAGTACTCAGGGTGCTCAGTACTCAGGGTGCTGGGTGCTCAGTGCTCAGGGTGCTGGGTGCTCAGTGCTCAGGGTGCTGGGTGCTCAGTGCTCAGGGTGCTCGGTGCTCAGTGCTCAGGGTGCTGGGTGCTCAGTACTAATGGTGCTTTGTGCTCAGTACTCAGGGTGCTCATGGCTCAGTACTCAGGGTGCTCAGTGCTCAGTACTCAGGGTGCTCAGTGCTCAGGGTGCTGGGTGCTCAGTGCTTGGGGTGCTGGGTTCTCAGTCCTCAGGGTGCTGGGTGCTCAGTACTCAGGGTGCTGGGTGCTCAGTGCTCGGGGTGCTGGGTGCTCAGTACTCAGGGTGCTGGGTGCTCAGTCCTCGGGTGCTGGGTGCTCAGTTCTCAGGGTGCTGGGTGCTCAGTGCTCGGGGTGCTGGGTGCTCAGTGCTCAGTACTCAGGGTTCTGGGTGCTCAGTGCTCGGGGTGCTGGGTGCTCAGTACTCAGTACTCAGGGTGCTGGGTGCTCAGTGCTCAGGGTGCTGGGTGCTTAGTGCTCAGGGTGCTGGGTGCTCAGTGCTCAGGGTGCTGGGTACTCAGTGCTCGCGGTGCTGGGTGCTCAGTACTCAGGGTGCTGGGTGCTCAGTACTCAGGGTGCTGGGTGCTCAGTGCTCGGGGTGCTGGGTGCTCAGTGCTCGGTGTGCTGGGTGCTCAGTGCTCGGGGTGCTCAGTACTCAGGGTGCTGTGTGTTCAGTGCTCAGGGTGCTGGGTGCTCAGTACTCAGGGTGCTCGGAGCTTAGTACTCAGGGTGCTGGGTGCTCAGTACTCCGGGTGCTGGGTGATCAGTGCTCAGGGTGCTCGGTGCTCAGTGCTCAAGGTGCTGGGTAGTCAGTACTCGGGTGCACATTGCTCAGGGTGCTGGGTGCTCAGTACTCAGGGTGCTGGGTGCTCAGTGCTCAGGGTGCTCGGTGATCAGTACGTTGGGTGCTCAGTACTCAGGGTGCTGGGTGCTCAGTGCTCAGGGTGCTGGGTGCTCAGTGCTCAGGGTGCTGGTTGCACAGTGCTCAGGGTGCTGGGTGCTCAGTGCTCGGGGTGCTGGGTGCTCAGTACTCAGGGTGCTGGGTGCTCAGTGCTCAGGGTGCTCGGTGCTCAGTACGCTGGGTGCTCAGTACTCAGGGTGCTGGGTGCTCAGTACTCAGGGTGCTGGGTGCTCAGTAATCAGGGTGCTGGGTGCTCAGTGCTCAGGGTGCTCGGTGCTCAGTACGCTGGGTGCTCAGTACTCAGGGTGCTGGGTGCTCAGTACTCAGGGTGCTGGGTGCTCAGTACTCAGGGTGCTGGGTGCTCAGTACTCAGGGTGCTCGGTGCTCAGTACGCAGGGTGCTCAGTGCTCAGTGCTCGGGGTGCTGGGTCCTCAGTGCTCAGGGTGCTGGGTCCTCAGTGCTCGGGGTGCTGGGTGCTCAGTGCTCAGGGTGCTGGGTGCTCAGTGCTCAGAGTGCTGGGTGCTCAGTACTCAGGGTGCTCGGGTGCTCAGTGCTTGGGCTGTTGGGTGCCCAGTACTCAGGGTGCTGTGTGCTCAGTGCTCAGGGTGCTGGGTGCTCAGTGCTCAGGGTGCTGGGTGCTCAGTGCTCGGGGTGCTGGGTGCTCAGTGCACGGGGTTCTGGGTGCTCAGTGCTCGGGGTGCTGGGTGCTCAGTGCTCGGGGTGCTGGGTGCTCAGTGCTCAGGGTGCTGGGTGCTCAGTGCACTTGGTGCTGGGTGCTCAGTGCTCGGGGTGCTGGGTGCTCAGTGCTCGGGGTGCTCGGTGCTCAGTGCTCAGTACTCAGGGTGCTCAGTGCTCAGGGTGCTGGGTGCTCAGTGCTCGGGGTGCTGGGTGCTCAGTCCTCAGGGTGCTGGGTGCTCAGTGCTCGGGGTGCTGGGTGCTCAGTGCTCAGGGTGCTGGGTGCTCAGTACTCAGGGTGCTCAGTACTCAGGGTGCTGGGTGCTCAGTGGTCAGGGTGCTGGGTGCTCAGTGCTCAGGGTCCTGGGTGCTCAGTGCTCAGGGTGCTCGGTGCTCAGTGCTCAGGGTGCTGGGTGCTCAGTACTAATGGTGCTTTGTGCTCAGTACTCAGGGTGCTCATGGCTCAGTACTCAGGGTGCTCAGTGCTCAGTACTCAGGGTGCTCAGTGCTCAGGGTGCTGGGTGCTCAGTGCTCGGGGTGCTGGGTGCTCAGTCCTCAGGGTGCTGGGTGCTCAGTGCTCAGGGTGCTCGGTGCTCAGTGCTCAGGGTGCTGGGTGCTCAGTACTCGGGGTGCTCAGTGCTCAGTGCTCGGGGTGCTAGGTGCTCAGTGCTCGGGGTGCTGGCTGCTCAGTGCTCAGGGTGCTGGGTGCTCAGTGCTCAGGGTGTGGGGTGCTCAGTGCTCGGGGTGCTGGGTGCTCAGTGCTCGGGGTGCTGGGTGCTCAGTGCTCGGGATGCTCGGTGCTCAGTGCTCAGGGTGCTGGGTGCTCAGTACTCGGGGTGCTCAGTGCTCATTACTCAGGGTGCTGGGTGCTCAGTGCTCAGGGTGCTGGGTGCTCAGTGCTCGGGGTGCTTGCGGCTCAGTGCTCACGTTGCTGGGTGCTCAGTACTCGGGGTGCTCAGTGCTCAGTGCTCGGGGTGCTCGGTGCTCAGTACTCCGGGTGCTGGGTGCTCAGTGCTCGGGGTGCTCGGTGCTCAGTACGTTGGGTGCTCACTACTCAGGGTGCTGGGTGCTCAGTCCTCAGGGTGTTGGGTGCTCAGTACTCAGGGTGCTGGGTGCGCAGTGCTTGGGGTGCTGGGTGCTCAGTGCTCAGGGTGCTGGGTGCTCAGTGCTCAGGGTGCTGGGTGCTCAGTACTCAGGGTGCTGGGTGCTCAGTACTCAGGGTGCGGGGTGCTCAGTACTCAGGGTGCTGGGTGATCAGTACTCGGGTGCTGGGTGCTCAGTGCTCAGGGTGCTGGGTGCTCAGTGCTCGGGGTGCTGGGTGCTCAGTGCTCAGTACTCAGGGTGCTAGTTGCTCAGTGCTCGGGGTGCTGGGTGCTCAGTGCTCAGTACTCAGGGTGCTGGGTGCTCAGAGCTCGAGGTGCTGGGTGCTCAGTGCTCAGGGTGCTGGGTGCTCAGTGCTCAGGGTGCTGGGTATTCAGTGCTCAGGGTGCTGGGTTCTCAGTGCTCAGGGTGCTCGGTGCTTAGTACTCAGGGTGCTCGGTGCTTGGGGTGCTGGGTGCTCAGTGCTCAGGGTGCTGGGTGCTCAGTGCTCTGGGTGCTGGGTGCTCAGTGCTCGGGGTGCTGGGTGCTCAGTGCTCGGGGTGCTGGGTGCTCAGTGCTCGGGGTGCTGGGTGCTCAGTACTCGGGGTGCTCGGTGCTCAGTACTCAGGGTGCAGGGTGCTCAGTGCTCAGGGTGCTGGGTGCTCAGTACTCAGGGTGCTGGGTGCTCGGTGCTCAGTACGCTGGGTGCTCAGTACTCAGGGTGCTGGCTGCTCAGTACTCAGGGTGCTCAGTGCTCAGTACTCAGGGTGCTGTGTGCTCAGTGCTCGGGGTGCTGGGTGCTCATTACTCAGGGTGCTGGGTGCTCAGTACTCAGGGTGCTCAGTGCTTGGGGTGCTGGGTGCTCAGTACTCAGGGTGCTCAGTGCTTGGGGTGTTGGGTGCTCAGTACTCAGGGTGCTGGGTGCTCAGTGCTCAGGGTTCTGGGTGCTCAGTACTCAGGGTGCTGGGTGCTCAGTGCTCAGAGTGCTGGCTGCTCAGTGCTCAGGGTGCTGGGTGCTCAGTGCTCAGGGTGCTGGGTGCTCAGTGCTCGGGGTGCTGGGTGCTCAGTGCTCGGGGTGCTGGGTGCTCAGTGCTCGGGATGCTCGGTGCTCAGTGCTCGGGGTGCTGGGTGCTCAGTACTCGCGGTGCTCAGTGCTCAGTACTCAGGGTGCTGGGTGCTCAGTGCTCAGGGTGCTGTGTGCTCAGTGCTTGGGGTGCTTGCGGCTCGGTGCTCACGTTGCTGGGTGGTCAGTACTCGGGGTGCTGGGTGCTCAGTACTCAGGGTGCTGGGAGCTCATTGCTCGGGGTGCTGGGTGCTCAGTGCTCGGGGTGCTGGGTGCTCAGTGCTCTGGGTTCTGGGTGCTCAGTGTTCGGGGCGCTGGGTGCTCAGTGCTCGGGGCGCTGGGTGCTCAGTGCTCGGGGTGCTCGGAGCTCAGTACTCAGGGTGATGGGTGCTCAGTGCTCGGGGTGCTCGGTGATCAGTACTCAGGGTGCTGGGTGCTCAGTGCTCGGGGTGCTCGGTGCTCAGTACGTTGGGTGCTCACTACTCAGGGTGCTGGGTGCTCAGTGCTCAAGGTGCTGGGTGCTCAGTACTCAGGGTGCTGGGTGCGCAGTGCTCGGGGTGCTGGGTGCTCAGTGCTCAGGGTGCTAGGTGCTCAGTGCTCGGGGTGCTGGCTGCTCAGTGCTCAGGGTGCTGGGTGCTCAGTGCTCAGGGTGTGGGGTGCTCAGTGCTCGGGGTGCTGGGTGCTCAGTGCTCGGGGTGCTGGGTGCTCAGTGCTCGGGATGCTCGGTGCTCAGTGCTCAGGGTGCTGGGTGCTCAGTACTCGGGGTGCTCAGTGCTCAGTACTCAGGGTGCTGGGTGCTCAGTGCTCAGGGTGCTGGGTGCTCAGTGCTCGGGGTGCTTGCGGCTCAGTGCTCACGTTGCTGGGTGCTCAGTACTCGGGGTGCTCAGTGCTCAGTGCTCGGGGTGCTCGGTGCTCAGTACTCAGGGTGCTGGGTGCTCAGTGCTCGGGGTGCTCGGTGCTCAGTACGTTGGGTGCTCACTACTCAGGGTGCTGGGTGCTCAGTCCTCAGGGTGTTGGGTGCTCAGTACTCAGGGTGCTGGGTGCGCAGTGCTTGGGGTGCTGGGTGCTCAGTGCTCAGGGTGCTGGGTGCTCAGTGCTCAGGGTGCTGGGTGCTCAGTACTCAGGGTGCTGGGTGCTCAGTACTCAGGGTGCGGGGTGCTCAGTACTCAGGGTGCTGGGTGATCAGTACTCGGGTGCTGGGTGCTCAGTGCTCAGGGTGCTGGGTGCTCAGTGCTCGGGGTGCTGGGTGCTCAGTGCTCAGTACTCAGGGTGCTAGGTGCTCAGTGCTCGGGGTGCTGGGTGCTCAGTGCTCAGTACTCAGGGTGCTGGGTGCTCAGAGCTCGAGGTGCTGGGTGCTCAGTGCTCAGGGTGCTGGGTGCTCAGTGCTCAGGGTGCTGGGTATTCAGTGCTCAGGGTGCTGGGTTCTCAGTGCTCAGGGTGCTCGGTGCTTAGTACTCAGGGTGCTCGGTGCTTGGGGTGCTGGGTGCTCAGTGCTCAGGGTGCTGGGTGCTCAGTGCTCTGGGTGCTGGGTGCTCAGTGCTCGGGGTGCTGGGTGCTCAGTGCTCGGGGTGCTGGGTGCTCAGTGCTCGGGGTGCTGGGTGCTCAGTACTCGGGGTGCTCGGTGCTCAGTACTCAGGGTGCAGGGTGCTCAGTGCTCAGGGTGCTGGGTGCTCAGTACTCAGGGTGCTGGGTGCTCGGTGCTCAGTACGCTGGGTGCTCAGTACTCAGGGTGCTGGCTGCTCAGTACTCAGGGTGCTCAGTGCTCAGTACTCAGGGTGCTGTGTGCTCAGTGCTCGGGGTGCTGGGTGCTCATTACTCAGGGTGCTGGGTGCTCAGTACTCAGGGTGCTCAGTGCTTGGGGTGCTGGGTGCTCAGTACTCAGGGTGCTCAGTGCTTGGGGTGTTGGGTGCTCAGTACTCAGGGTGCTGGGTGCTCAGTGCTCAGGGTTCTGGGTGCTCAGTACTCAGGGTGCTGGGTGCTCAGTGCTCAGAGTGCTGGCTGCTCAGTGCTCAGGGTGCTGGGTGCTCAGTGCTCAGGGTGCTGGGTGCTCAGTGCTCGGGGTGCTGGGTGCTCAGTGCTCGGGGTGCTGGGTGCTCAGTGCTCGGGATGCTCGGTGCTCAGTGCTCGGGGTGCTGGGTGCTCAGTACTCGCGGTGCTCAGTGCTCAGTACTCAGGGTGCTGGGTGCTCAGTGCTCAGGGTGCTGTGTGCTCAGTGCTTGGGGTGCTTGCGGCTCGGTGCTCACGTTGCTGGGTGGTCAGTACTCGGGGTGCTGGGTGCTCAGTACTCAGGGTGCTGGGAGCTCATTGCTCCGGGTGCTGGGTGCTCAGTGCTCGGGGTGCTGGGTGCTCAGTGCTCTGGGTTCTGGGTGCTCAGTGTTCGGGGCGCTGGGTGCTCAGTGCTCGGGGCGCTGGGTGCTCAGTGCTCGGGGTGCTCGGAGCTCAGTACTCAGGGTGATGGGTGCTCAGTGCTCGGGGTGCTCGGTGATCAGTACTCAGGGTGCTGGGTGCTCAGTGCTCGGGGTGCTCGGTGCTCAGTACGTTGGGTGCTCACTACTCAGGGTGCTGGGTGCTCAGTGCTCAAGGTGCTGGGTGCTCAGTACTCAGGGTGCTGGGTGCGCAGTGCTCGGGGTGCTGGGTGCTCAGTGCTCAGGGTGCTAGGTGCTCAGTGCTCGGGGTGCTGGCTGCTCAGTGCTCAGGGTGCTGGGTGCTCAGTGCTCAGGGTGTGGGGTGCTCAGTGCTCGGGGTGCTGGGTGCTCAGTGCTCGGGGTGCTGGGTGCTCAGTGCTCGGGATGCTCGGTGCTCAGTGCTCAGGGTGCTGGGTGCTCAGTACTCGGGGTGCTCAGTGCTCAGTACTCAGGGTGCTGGGTGCTCAGTGCTCAGGGTGCTGGGTGCTCAGTGCTCGGGGTGCTTGCGGCTCAGTGCTCACGTTGCTGGGTGCTCAGTACTCGGGGTGCTCAGTGCTCAGTGCTCGGGGTGCTCGGTGCTCAGTACTCAGGGTGCTGGGTGCTCAGTGCTCGGGGTGCTCGGTGCTCAGTACGTTGGGTGCTCACTACTCAGGGTGCTGGGTGCTCAGTCCTCAGGGTGTTGGGTGCTCAGTACTCAGGGTGCTGGGTGCGCAGTGCTTGGGGTGCTGGGTGCTCAGTGCTCAGGGTGCTGGGTGCTCAGTGCTCAGGGTGCTGGGTGCTCAGTACTCAGGGTGCTGGGTGCTCAGTACTCAGGGTGCGGGGTGCTCAGTACTCAGGGTGCTGGGTGATCAGTACTCGGGTGCTGGGTGCTCAGTGCTCAGGGTGCTGGGTGCTCAGTGCTCGGGGTGCTGGGTGCTCAGTGCTCAGTACTCAGGGTGCTAGGTGCTCAGTGCTCGGGGTGCTGGGTGCTCAGTGCTCAGTACTCAGGGTGCTGGGTGCTCAGAGCTCGAGGTGCTGGGTGCTCAGTGCTCAGGGTGCTGGGTGCTCAGTGCTCAGGGTGCTGGGTATTCAGTGCTCAGGGTGCTGGGTTCTCAGTGCTCAGGGTGCTCGGTGCTTAGTACTCAGGGTGCTCGGTGCTTGGGGTGCTGGGTGCTCAGTGCTCAGGGTGCTGGGTGCTCAGTGCTCTGGGTGCTGGGTGCTCAGTGCTCGGGGTGCTGGGTGCTCAGTGCTCGGGGTGCTGGGTGCTCAGTGCTCGGGGTGCTGGGTGCTCAGTACTCGGGGTGCTCGGTGCTCAGTACTCAGGGTGCAGGGTGCTCAGTGCTCAGGGTGCTGGGTGCTCAGTACTCAGGGTGCTGGGTGCTCGGTGCTCAGTACGCTGGGTGCTCAGTACTCAGGGTGCTGGCTGCTCAGTACTCAGGGTGCTCAGTGCTCAGTACTCAGGGTGCTGTGTGCTCAGTGCTCGGGGTGCTGGGTGCTCATTACTCAGGGTGCTGGGTGCTCAGTACTCAGGGTGCTCAGTGCTTGGGGTGCTGGGTGCTCAGTACTCAGGGTGCTCAGTGCTTGGGGTGTTGGGTGCTCAGTACTCAGGGTGCTGGGTGCTCAGTGCTCAGGGTTCTGGGTGCTCAGTACTCAGGGTGCTGGGTGCTCAGTGCTCAGAGTGCTGGCTGCTCAGTGCTCAGGGTGCTGGGTGCTCAGTGCTCAGGGTGCTGGGTGCTCAGTGCTCGGGGTGCTGGGTGCTCAGTGCTCGGGGTGCTGGGTGCTCAGTGCTCGGGATGCTCGGTGCTCAGTGCTCGGGGTGCTGGGTGCTCAGTACTCGCGGTGCTCAGTGCTCAGTACTCAGGGTGCTGGGTGCTCAGTGCTCAGGGTGCTGTGTGCTCAGTGCTTGGGGTGCTTGCGGCTCGGTGCTCACGTTGCTGGGTGGTCAGTACTCGGGGTGCTGGGTGCTCAGTACTCAGGGTGCTGGGAGCTCATTGCTCGGGGTGCTGGGTGCTCAGTGCTCGGGGTGCTGGGTGCTCAGTGCTCTGGGTTCTGGGTGCTCAGTGTTCGGGGCGCTGGGTGCTCAGTGCTCAGGGCGCTGGGTGCTCAGTGCTCGGGGTGCTCGGAGCTCAGTACTCAGGGTGATGGGTGCTCAGTGCTCGGGGTGCTCGGTGATCAGTACTCAGGGTGCTGGGTGCTCAGTGCTCGGGGTGCTCGGTGCTCAGTACGTTGGGTGCTCACTACTCAGGGTGCTGGGTGCTCAGTGCTCAAGGTGCTGGGTGCTCAGTACTCAGGGTGCTGGGTGCGCAGTGCTCGGGGTGCTGGGTGCTCAGTGCTCAGGGTGCTAGGTGCTCAGTGCTCGGGGTGCTGGCTGCTCAGTGCTCAGGGTGCTGGGTGCTCAGTGCTCAGGGTGTGGGGTGCTCAGTGCTCGGGGTGCTGGGTGCTCAGTGCTCGGGGTGCTGGGTGCTCAGTGCTCGGGATGCTCGGTGCTCAGTGCTCAGGGTGCTGGGTGCTCAGTACTCGGGGTGCTCAGTGCTCAGTACTCAGGGTGCTGGGTGCTCAGTGCTCAGGGTGCTGGGTGCTCAGTGCTCGGGGTGCTTGCGGCTCAGTGCTCACGTTGCTGGGTGCTCAGTACTCGGGGTGCTCAGTGCTCAGTGCTCGGGGTGCTCGGTGCTCAGTACTCAGGGTGCTGGGTGCTCAGTGCTCGGGGTGCTCGGTGCTCAGTACGTTGGGTGCTCACTACTCAGGGTGCTGGGTGCTCAGTCCTCAGGGTGTTGGGTGCTCAGTACTCAGGGTGCTGGGTGCGCAGTGCTTGGGGTGCTGGGTGCTCAGTGCTCAGGGTGCTGGGTGCTCAGTGCTCAGGGTGCTGGGTGCTCAGTACTCAGGGTGCTGGGTGCTCAGTACTCAGGGTGCGGGGTGCTCAGTACTCAGGGTGCTGGGTGATCAGTACTCGGGTGCTGGGTGCTCAGTGCTCAGGGTGCTGGGTGCTCAGTGCTCGGGGTGCTGGGTGCTCAGTGCTCAGTACTCAGGGTGCTAGGTGCTCAGTGCTCGGGGTGCTGGGTGCTCAGTGCTCAGTACTCAGGGTGCTGGGTGCTCAGAGCTCGAGGTGCTGGGTGCTCAGTGCTCAGGGTGCTGGGTGCTCAGTGCTCAGGGTGCTGGGTATTCAGTGCTCAGGGTGCTGGGTTCTCAGTGCTCAGGGTGCTCGGTGCTTAGTACTCAGGGTGCTCGGTGCTTGGGGTGCTGGGTGCTCAGTGCTCAGGGTGCTGGGTGCTCAGTGCTCTGGGTGCTGGGTGCTCAGTGCTCGGGGTGCTGGGTGCTCAGTGCTCGGGGTGCTGGGTGCTCAGTGCTCGGGGTGCTGGGTGCTCAGTACTCGGGGTGCTCGGTGCTCAGTACTCTGGGTGCAGGGTGCTCAGTGCTCAGGGTGCTGGGTGCTCATTACTCAGTGTGCTGGGTGCTCGGTGCTCAGTACGCTGGGTGCTCAGTACTCAGGGTGCTGGCTGCTCAGTACTCAGGGTGCTCAGTGCTCAGTACTCAGGGTGCTGTGTGCTCAGTGCTCGGGGTGCTGGGTGCTCATTACTCAGGGTGCTGGGTGCTCAGTACTCAGGGTGCTCAGTGCTTGGGGTGCTGGGTGCTCAGTACTCAGGGTGCTCAGTGCTTGGGGTGTTGGGTGCTCAGTACTCAGGGTGCTGGGTGCTCAGTGCTCAGGGTTCTGGGTGCTCAGTACTCAGGGTGCTGGGTGCTCAGTGCTCAGAGTGCTGGCTGCTCAGTGCTCAGGGTGCTGGGTGCTCAGTGCTCAGGGTGCTGGGTGCTCAGTGCTCGGGGTGCTGGGTGCTCAGTGCTCGGGGTGCTGGGTGCTCAGTGCTCGGGATGCTCGGTGCTCAGTGCTCGGGGTGCTGGGTGCTCAGTACTCGCGGTGCTCAGTGCTCAGTACTCAGGGTGCTGGGTGCTCAGTGCTCAGGGTGCTGTGTGCTCAGTGCTTGGGGTGCTTGCGGCTCGGTGCTCACGTTGCTGGGTGGTCAGTACTCGGGGTGCTGGGTGCTCAGTACTCAGGGTGCTGGGAGCTCATTGCTCGGGGTGCTGGGTGCTCAGTGCTCGGGGTGCTGGGTGCTCAGTGCTCTGGGTTCTGGGTGCTCAGTGTTCGGGGCGCTGGGTGCTCAGTGCTCGGGGCGCTGGGTGCTCAGTGCTCGGGGTGCTCGGAGCTCAGTACTCAGGGTGATGGGTGCTCAGTGCTCGGGGTCCTCGGTGATCAGTACTCAGGGTGCTGGGTGCTCAGTGCTCGGGGTGCTCGGTGCTCAGTACGTTGGGTGCTCACTACTCAGGGTGCTGGGTGCTCAGTGCTCAAGGTGCTGGGTGCTCAGTACTCAGGGTGCTGGGTGCGCAGTGCTCGGGGTGCTGGGTGCTCAGTGCTCAGGGTGCTGGGTGCTCAGTGCTCAGGGTGCTGGGTGCTCAGTACTCGGGGTGCTGGGTGCTCAGTACTCAGGGTGCGGGGTGCTCAGTACTCAGGGTGCTGGGTGATCAGTACTCGGGTGCTGGGTGCTCAGTGCTCAGGGTGCTGGGTGCTCAGTGCTCGGGGTGCTAGGTGCTCAGTGCTCAGTACTCAGGGTGCTGGGTGCTCAGTGCTCGGGGTGCTGGGTGCTCAGTGCTCAGTACTCAGGGTGCTGGGTGCTCAGTGCTCGTGGTGCTGGGTGCTCAGTGCTCAGGGTCCTGGGTGCTCAGTGCTCAGGGTGCTGGGTACTCAGTGCTCGGGGTGCTGGGTGCTCAGTACTCAGGGTGCTGGGTGCTCAGTACTCAGGGTGCTGGGTGCTCAGTGCTCGGGCTGCTGGGTGCTCAGTGCTCGGGGTGCTGGGTGCTCAGTGCTCGGGGTGCTCGGTGCTCTGTACTCAGGGTGCTGGGTGCTCAGTGCTCGGGGTGCTCAGTACTCAGTGTTCTGTGTGTTCAGTGCTCAGGGTGCTGGGTGCTCAGTACTCAGGGTGCTCGGTGCTTAGTACTCAGGGTGCTGGGTGCTCAGTACTCCGGGTGCTGGGTGCTCAGTGCTTGGGGTGCTCCGTGCTCAGTGCTCAAGGTGCTGGGTGCTCAGTACTCAGGGTGCTCATTGCTCAGGGTTCTGGGTCCTCAGTACTCAGGGTGCTGGGTGCTCAGTGCGCAGGGTGCCCGGTGCTCAGTACGTTGGGTGCTCAGTACTCAGGGTGCTGGGTGCTCAGTGCTCAGGGTGCTTGGTGCTCAGTGCTCAGGGTCCTGGGTGCTCGGTGCTCAGATAGCTGGGTGCTCCGTGCTCGGGGTTCTGGGTGCTCAGTGCTCGGGGTGCTCGGTGCTCAGTACTCAGGGTGCTCAGTGCTCAGTACTCAGGGTGCTGGGTGCTCAGTGCTCATGGTGCTGGGTGCTCAGTACTCAGGGTGCTGGGTGCTCGGTGCTCAGTACGCTGGGTGCTCATTACTCAGGGTGCTGGGTGCTCAGTACTCAGGGTGCTCGGTGCTCAGTACTCAGGGTGCTGGGTGCTCAGTGCTCGGGGTGCTCGGTGCTCAGTACGCTGGATTCTCAGTACTCAGGGAGCTGGGTGCTCAGTACTCAGGGTGCTGGGTGCTCAGTACTCAGGGTGCTGGGTGCTTAGTACTCAGGGTGCTCAGTGCTCAGTACTTAGGGTGCTCAGTGCTCAGTGCTCGGGGTGCTGGGTGCTCAGTGCTCAGGGTGCTGGGTGCTCAGTGCTCGGGGTGCTGGGTGCTCAGTGCTCAGGGTGCTGGGTGCTCAGTGCTCAGAGTGCTGGGTGCTCAGTACTCCGGGTGCTCGGTGCTCAGTACTCAGAGTGCTCAGTGCTCAGTACTCAGCATGCTGGGTGCTCAGTGCTCAGGGTGCTCGGTGGTCAGTACTCAGGGTGCTCAGTGCTCAGTACTCAGCGTGCTGGGTGCTCAGTGCTCAGGGTGCTGGGTGCTCAGTACTCAGGGTGCTGGGTGCTTAGTACTCAGGGTGCTGGGTGCTCAGTGCTCAGGGTGCTGGGTGCTCAGTACTCAGGGTGCTGTGTGTTCAGTGCTCAGGGTACTGGGTGCTCAGTACTCAGGGTGCTGTGTGTTCAGTGCTCAGGGTACTGGGTGCTCAGAACTCAGGGTGCTCATTGCTCAGGGTGCTGGGTGCTCAGTGCTCGGGGTGCTTGCGGCTCAGTGCTCACGTTGCTGGGTGCTCAGTACTCGGGGTGCTCAGTACTCAGGGTGCTGGGTGATCAGTACTCGGGTGCTGGGTGCTCAGTGCTCAGGGTGCTGGGTGCTCAGTGCTCGGGGTGCTGGGTGCTCAGTGCTCAGTACTCAGGGTGCTAGGTGCTCAGTGCTCGGGGTGCTGGGTGCTCAGTGCTCAGTACTCAGGGTGCTGGGTGCTCAGAGCTCGAGGTGCTGGGTGCTCAGTGCTCAGGGTGCTGGGTGCTCAGTGCTCAGGGTGCTGGGTATTCAGTGCTCAGGGTGCTGGGTTCTCAGTGCTCAGGGTGCTCGGTGCTTAGTACTCAGGGTGCTCGGTGCTTGGGGTGCTGGGTGCTCAGTGCTCAGGGTGCTGGGTCCTCAGTGCTCTGGGTGCTGGGTGCTCAGTGCTCGGGGTGCTGGGTGCTCAGTGCTCGGGGTGCTGGGTGCTCAGTGCTCGGGGTGCTGGGTGCTCAGTACTCGGGGTGCTCGGTGCTCAGTACTCAGGGTGCAGGGTGCTCAGTGCTCAGGGTGCTGGGTGCTCAGTACTCAGGGTGCTGGGTGCTCGGTGCTCAGTACGCTGGGTGCTCAGTACTCAGGGTGCTGGCTGCTCAGTACTCAGGGTGCTCAGTGCTCAGTACTCAGGGTGCTGTGTGCTCAGTGCTCGGGGTGCTGGGTGCTCATTACTCAGGGTGCTGGGTGCTCAGTACTCAGGGTGCTCAGTGCTTGGGGTGCTGGGTGCTCAGTACTCAGGGTGCTCAGTGCTTGGGGTGTTGGGTGCTCAGTACTCAGGGTGCTGGGTGCTCAGTGCTCAGGGTTCTGGGTGCTCAGTACTCAGGGTGCTGGGTGCTCAGTGCTCAGAGTGCTGGCTGCTCAGTGCTCAGGGTGCTGGGTGCTCAGTGCTCAGGGTGCTGGGTGCTCAGTGCTCGGGGTGCTGGGTGCTCAGTGCTCGGGGTGCTGGGTGCTCAGTGCTCGGGATGCTCGGTGCTCAGTGCTCGGGGTGCTGGGTGCTCAGTACTCGCGGTGCTCAGTGCTCAGTACTCAGGGTGCTGGGTGCTCAGTGCTCAGGGTGCTGTGTGCTCAGTGCTTGGGGTGCTTGCGGCTCGGTGCTCACGTTGCTGGGTGGTCAGTACTCGGGGTGCTGGGTGCTCAGTACTCAGGGTGCTGGGAGCTCATTGCTCGGGGTGCTGGGTGCTCAGTGCTCGGGGTGCTGGGTGCTCAGTGCTCTGGGTTCTGGGTGCTCAGTGTTCGGGGCGCTGGGTGCTCAGTGCTCGGGGCGCTGGGTGCTCAGTGCTCGGGGTGCTCGGAGCTCAGTACTCAGGGTGATGGGTGCTCAGTGCTCGGGGTGCTCGGTGATCAGTACTCAGGGTGCTGGGTGCTCAGTGCTCGGGGTGCTCGGTGCTCAGTACGTTGGGTGCTCACTACTCAGGGTGCTGGGTGCTCAGTGCTCAAGGTGCTGGGTGCTCAGTACTCAGGGTGCTGGGTGCGCAGTGCTCGGGGTGCTGGGTGCTCAGTGCTCAGGGTGCTAGGTGCTCAGTGCTCGGGGTGCTGGCTGCTCAGTGCTCAGGGTGCTGGGTGCTCAGTGCTCAGGGTGTGGGGTGCTCAGTGCTCGGGGTGCTGGGTGCTCAGTGCTCGGGGTGCTGGGTGCTCAGTGCTCGGGATGCTCGGTGCTCAGTGCTCAGGGTGCTGGGTGCTCAGTACTCGGGGTGCTCAGTGCTCAGTACTCAGGGTGCTGGGTGCTCAGTGCTCAGGGTGCTGGGTGCTCAGTGGTCGGGGTGCTTGCGGCTCAGTGCTCACGTTGCTGGGTGCTCAGTACTCGGGGTGCTCAGTGCTCAGTGCTCGGGGTGCTCGGTGCTCAGTACTCAGGGTGCTGGGTGCTCAGTGCTCGGGGTGCTCGGTGCTCAGTACGTTGGGTGCTCACTACTCAGGGTGCTGGGTGCTCAGTCCTCAGGGTGTTGGGTGCTCAGTACTCAGGGTGCTGGGTGCGCAGTGCTTGGGGTGCTGGGTGCTCAGTGCTCAGGGTGCTGGGTGCTCAGTGCTCAGGGTGCTGGGTGCTCAGTACTCAGGGTGCTGGGTGCTCAGTACTCAGGGTGCGGGGTGCTCAGTACTCAGGGTGCTGGGTGATCAGTACTCGGGTGCTGGGTGCTCAGTGCTCAGGGTGCTGGGTGCTCAGTGCTCGGGGTGCTGGGTGCTCAGTGCTCAGTACTCAGGGTGCTAGGTGCTCAGTGCTCGGGGTGCTGGGTGCTCAGTGCTCAGTACTCAGGGTGCTGGGTGCTCAGAGCTCGAGGTGCTGGGTGCTCAGTGCTCAGGGTGCTGGGTGCTCAGTGCTCAGGGTGCTGGGTATTCAGTGCTCAGGGTGCTGGGTTCTCAGTGCTCAGGGTGCTCGGTGCTTAGTACTCAGGGTGCTCGGTGCTTGGGGTGCTGGGTGCTCAGTGCTCAGGGTGCTGGGTGCTCAGTGCTCTGGGTGCTGGGTGCTCAGTGCTCGGGGTGCTGGGTGCTCAGTGCTCGGGGTGCTGGGTGCTCAGTGCTCGGGGTGCTGGGTGCTCAGTACTCGGGGTGCTCGGTGCTCAGTACTCTGGGTGCAGGGTGCTCAGTGCTCAGGGTGCTGGGTGCTCAGTACTCAGGGTGCTGGGTGCTCGGTGCTCAGTACGCTGGGTGCTCAGTACTCAGGGTGCTGGCTGCTCAGTACTCAGGGTGCTCAGTGCTCAGTACTCAGGGTGCTGTGTGCTCAGTGCTCGGGGTGCTGGGTGCTCATTACTCAGGGTGCTGGGTGCTCAGTACTCAGGGTGCTCAGTGCTTGGGGTGCTGGGTGCTCAGTACTCAGGGTGCTCAGTGCTTGGGGTGTTGGATGCTCAGTACTCAGGGTGCTGGGTGCTCAGTGCTCAGGGTTCTGGGTGCTCAGTACTCAGGGTGCTGGGTGCTCAGTGCTCAGAGTGCTGGCTGCTCAGTGCTCAGGGTGCTGGGTGCTCAGTGCTCAGGGTGCTGGGTGCTCAGTGCTCGGGGTGCTGGGTGCTCAGTGCTCGGGGTGCTGGGTGCTCAGTGCTCGGGATGCTCGGTGCTCAGTGCTCGGGGTGCTGGGTGCTCAGTACTCGCGGTGCTCAGTGCTCAGTACTCAGGGTGCTGGGTGCTCAGTGCTCAGGGTGCTGTGTGCTCAGTGCTTGGGGTGCTTGCGGCTCGGTGCTCACGTTGCTGGGTGGTCAGTACTCGGGGTGCTGGGTGCTCAGTACTCAGGGTGCTGGGAGCTCATTGCTCGGGGTGCTGGGTGCTCAGTGCTCGGGGTGCTGGGTGCTCAGTGCTCTGGGTTCTGGGTGCTCAGTGTTCGGGGCGCTGGGTGCTCAGTGCTCGGGGCGCTGGGTGCTCAGTGCTCGGGGTGCTCGGAGCTCAGTACTCAGGGTGATGGGTGCTCAGTGCTCGGGGTCCTCGGTGATCAGTACTCAGGGTGCTGGGTGCTCAGTGCTCGGGGTGCTCGGTGCTCAGTACGTTGGGTGCTCACTACTCAGGGTGCTGGGTGCTCAGTGCTCAAGGTGCTGGGTGCTCAGTACTCAGGGTGCTGGGTGCGCAGTGCTCGGGGTGCTGGGTGCTCAGTGCTCAGGGTGCTGGGTGCTCAGTGCTCAGGGTGCTGGGTGCTCAGTACTCGGGGTGCTGGGTGCTCAGTACTCAGGGTGCGGGGTGCTCAGTACTCAGGGTGCTGGGTGATCAGTACTCGGGTGCTGGGTGCTCAGTGCTCAGGGTGCTGGGTGCTCAGTGCTCGGGGTGCTAGGTGCTCAGTGCTCAGTACTCAGGGTGCTGGGTGCTCAGTGCTCGGGGTGCTGGGTGCTCAGTGCTCAGTACTCAGGGTGCTGGGTGCTCAGTGCTCGTGGTGCTGGGTGCTCAGTGCTCAGGGTCCTGGGTGCTCAGTGCTCAGGGTGCTGGGTACTCAGTGCTCGGGGTGCTGGGTGCTCAGTACTCAGGGTGCTGGGTGCTCAGTATTCAGGGTGCTGGGTGCTCAGTGCTCGGGCTGCTGGGTGCTCAGTGCTCGGGGTGCTGGGTGCTCAGTGCTCGGGGTGCTCGGTGCTCTGTACTCAGGGTGCTGGGTGCTCAGTGCTCGGGGTGCTCAGTACTCAGTGTTCTGTGTGTTCAGTGCTCAGGGTGCTGGGTGCTCAGTACTCAGGGTGCTCGGTGCTTAGTACTCAGGGTGCTGGGTGCTCAGTACTCCGGGTGCTGGGTGCTCAGTGCTTGGGGTGCTCCGTGCTCAGTGCTCAAGGTGCTGGGTGCTCAGTACTCAGGGTGCTCATTGCTCAGGGTTCTGGGTCCTCAGTACTCAGGGTGCTGGGTGCTCAGTGCGCAGGGTGCCCGGTGCTCAGTACGTTGGGTGCTCAGTACTCAGGGTGCTGGGTGCTCAGTGCTCAGGGTGCTTGGTGCTCAGTGCTCAGGGTCCTGGGTGCTCGGTGCTCAGATAGCTGGGTGCTCCGTGCTCGGGGTTCTGGGTGCTCAGTGCTCGGGGTGCTCGGTGCTCAGTACTCAGGGTGCTCAGTGCTCAGTACTCAGGGTGCTGGGTGCTCAGTGCTCATGGTGCTGGGTGCTCAGTACTCAGGGTGCTGGGTGCTCGGTGCTCAGTACGCTGGGTGCTCATTACTCAGGGTGCTGGGTGCTCAGTACTCAGGGTGCTCGGTGCTCAGTACTCAGGGTGCTGGGTGCTCAGTGCTCGGGGTGCTCGGTGCTCAGTACGCTGGATTCTCAGTACTCAGGGAGCTGGGTGCTCAGTACTCAGGGTGCTGGGTGCTCAGTACTCAGGGTGCTGGGTGCTTAGTACTCAGGGTGCTCAGTGCTCAGTACTTAGGGTGCTCAGTGCTCAGTGCTCGGGGTGCTGGGTGCTCAGTGCTCAGGGTGCTGGGTGCTCAGTGCTCGGGGTGCTGGGTGCTCAGTGCTCAGGGTGCTGGGTGCTCAGTGCTCAGAGTGCTGGGTGCTCAGTACTCCGGGTGCTCGGTGCTCAGTACTCAGAGTGCTCAGTGCTCAGTACTCAGCATGCTGGGTGCTCAGTGCTCAGGGTGCTCGGTGGTCAGTACTCAGGGTGCTCAGTGCTCAGTACTCAGCGTGCTGGGTGCTCAGTGCTCAGGGTGCTGGGTGCTCAGTACTCAGGGTGCTGGGTGCTTAGTACTCAGGGTGCTGGGTGCTCAGTGCTCAGGGTGCTGGGTGCTCAGTACTCAGGGTGCTGTGTGTTCAGTGCTCAGGGTACTGGGTGCTCAGTACTCAGGGTGCTGTGTGTTCAGTGCTCAGGGTACTGGGTGCTCAGAACTCAGGGTGCTCATTGCTCAGGGTGCTGGGTGCTCAATACTCAGGGTGCTGGGTGCTCTGTCCTCAGGGTGCTCAGTGCTCAGTACTCAGGGTGCTCAGTGCTCAGTACTCAGGGTGCTCAGTGCTCAGGGTGCTGGGTGCTCAGTGCTCGGGGTGCTGGGTGCTCAGTGCTCTGGGTGCTGGGTGCTCAGTACACAGGGTGCTCAGTACTCAGGGTGCTGGGTGCTCAGTACTCAGGGTGCTCATTGCTCAGTACTCAGGGTGCTCAGTGCTCAGTACTCCGGGTGCTCAGTGCTCAGGGTGCTGGGTGCTCAGTGCTCGGGGTGCTGGGTGCTCAGTCCTCAGGGTGCTGTTTGCTCAGTGCTCGGGGTGCTGGGTGCTCAGTGCTCAGGGTGCTGGGTGCTCAGTACTCAGGGTGCTCAGTACTCAGGGTGCTGGGTGCTCAGTGCTCAGGGTGCTGGGTGCTCAGTGCTCAGGGTGCTGGGTGCTCAGTGCTCAGGGTGCTCGGTGCTCAGTGCTCAGGGTGCTGGGTGCTCAGTACTAATGGTGCTTTGTGCTCAGTACTCAGGGTGCTCATGGCTCAGTACTCAGGGTGCTCAGTGCTCAGTACTCAGGGTGCTCAGTGCTCAGGGTGCTGGGTGCTCAGTGCTCGGGGTGCTGGGTGCTCAGTCCTCAGGGTGCTGGGTGCTCAGTGCTTAGGGTGCTCGGTGCTCAGTGCTCAGGGTGCTGGGTGCTCAGTACTCAGGGTGCTGGGTGCTCAGTGCTCGGGGTGCTGGGTGCTCAGTACTCAGGGTGCTGGGTGCTCAGTACTCGGGTGCTGGGTGCTCAGTTCTCAGGGTGCTGGGTGCTCAGTGCTCGGGGTGCTGGGTGCTCAGTGCGCAGTACTCAGGGTGCTGGGTGCTCAGTGCTCGGGGTGCTGGGTGCTCAGTGCTCAGTACTCAGGGTGCTGGGTGCTCAGTGCTCAGGGTGCTGGGTGCTTAGTGCTCAGGGTGCTGGGTGCTCAGTGTTCAGGGTGCTGGGTACTCAGTGCTCGGGGTGCTGGGTGCTCAGTACTCAGGGTGCTGTGTGCTCAGTGCTCGGGGTGCTGAGTGCTCAGTGCTCAGGGTGCTGTGTGCTCAGTGCTCGGCGTGCTGGGTACTCTCTGCTCAGTACACAGGGTGCTGAGTGCTCAGTGCTCGGGGTGCTGGGTGCTCAGTGCTCAGTACTCAGGGCGCTGGGTGCTCAGTGCACGGGGTGCTGGATGCTCAGTACTCAGGGTGCTGGGTGCTCAGTACTCAGGGTGCTGGGTGCTCAGTACTCAGGGTGCTGGGTGCTCAGTGCTCAGGGTGCTGGGTGCTCAGTACTCAGGGTGCTGTGTGTTCAGTGCTCAGGGTACTGGGTGCTCAGTACTCAGGGTGCTCGGTGCTTAGAACTCAGGGTGCTCGGTGCTCAGTGCTCAGGGTGCTGGGTGCTCAGAACTCAGGGTGCTCATTGCTCAGGGTGCTGGGTGCTCAATACTCAGGGTGCTGGGTGCTCTGTCCTCAGGGTGCTCAGTGCTCAGTACTCAGGGTGCTCAGTGCTCAGTACTCAGGGTGCTCAGTGCTCAGGGTGCTGGGTGCTCAGTGCTCGGGGTGCTGGGTGCTCAGTGCTCAGGGTGCTGGGTGCTCAGTACACAGGGTGCTCAGTACTCAGGGTGCTGGGTGCTCAGTACTCAGGGTGCTCATTGCTCAGTACTCAGGGTGCTCAGTGCTCAGTACTCCGGGTGCTCAGTGCTCAGGGTGCTGGGTGCTCAGTGCTCGGGGTGCTGGGTGCTCAGTCCTCAGGGTGCTGGGTGCTCAGTGCTCGGGGTGCTGGGTGCTCAGTGCTCAGGGTGCTGGGTGCTCAGTACTCAGGGTGCTCAGTACTCAGGGTGCTGGGTGCTCAGTGCTCAGGGTGCTGGGTGCTCAGTGCTCAGGGTGCTGGGTGCTCAGTGCTCAGGGTGCTCGGTGCTCAGTGCTCAGGGTGCTGGGTGCTCAGTATTAATGGTGCTTTGTGCTCAGTACTCAGGGTGCTCATGGCTCAGTACTCAGGGTGCTCAGTGCTCAGTACTCAGGGTGCTCAGTGCTCAGGGTGCTGGGTGCTCAGTGCTCGGGGTGCTGGGTGCTCAGTCCTCAGGGTGCTGGGTGCTCAGTGCTTAGGGTGCTCGGTGCTCAGTGCTCAGGGTGCTGGGTGCTCAATACTCAGGGTGCTGGGTGCTCAGTGCTCGGGGTGCTGGGTGCTCAGTACTCAGGGTGCTGGGTGCTCAGTACTCGGGTGCTGGGTGCTCAGTTCTCAGGGTGCTGGGTGCTCAGTGCTCGGGGTGCTGGGTGCTCAGTGCTCAGTACTCAGGGTGCTGGGTGCTCAGTGCTCGGGGTGCTGGGTGCTCAGTGCTCAGTACTCAGGGTGCTGGGTGCTCAGTGCTCAGGGTGCTGGGTGCTTAGTGCTCAGGGTGCTGGGTGCTCAGTGCTCAGGGTGCTGGGTACTCAGTGCTCGGGGTGCTGGGTGCTCAGTACTCAGGGTGCTGGGTGCTCAGTGCTCGGGGTGCTGGGTGCTCAGTGCTCGGGGTGCTGGGTGCTCAGTGCTCGGGGTGCTCAGTACTCAGGGTGCTGTGTGTTCAGTGCTCAGGGTGCTGGGTGCTCAGTACTCAGGGTGCTCGGTGCTTAGTACTCAGCGTGCTGGGTGCTCAGTACTCCGGGTGCTGGGTGATCAGTGCTCGGGGTGCTCGGTGCTCAATTCTCAAGGTGCTGGGTAGTCAGTACTCGGGTGCACATTGCTCAGGGTGCTGGGTGCTCAGTACTCAGGGTGCTGGGTGCTCAGTGCTCAGGGTGCTCGGTGATCAGTACGTTGGGTGCTCAGTACTCAGGGTGCTGGGTGCTCAGTGCTCAGGGTGCTGGGTGCTCAGTGCTCAGGGTGCTGGTTGCTCAGTGCTCAGGGTGCTGGGTGCTCAGTGCTCGGGGTGCTGGGTGCTCAGTACTCAGGGTGCTGGGTGCTCAGTGCTCAGGGTGCTCGGTGCTCAGTACGCTGGGTGCTCAGTCCTCAGGGTGCTGGGTGCTCAGTACTCAGGGTGCTGGGTGCTCAGTACTCAGGGTGCTGGTGCTCAGTGCTCAGGGTGCTCGGTGCTCAGTACGCTGGGTGCTCAGTTCTCAGGGTGCTGGGTGCTCAGTACTCAGGGTGCTGGGTGCTCAGTACTCAGGGTGCTGGGTGCTCAGTACTCAGGGTGCTCGGTGCTCAGTACGCAGGGTGCTCAGTGCTCAGTGCTCGGGGTGCTGGGTGCTCAGTGCTCAGGGTGTTGGACCTCAGTGCTCGGGGTGCTGGGTGCTCAGTGCTCAGGGTGCTGGGTGCTCAGTGCTCAGAGTGCTGGGTGCTCAGTACTCAGGGTGCTCGGGTGCTCACTGCTTGGGGTGTTGGGTGCTCAGTACTCAGGGTGCTGTGTGCTCAGTGCTCAGGGTGCTGGGTGCTCAGTACTCAGGGTGCTGGGTGCTCAGTACTCAGGGTGCTGGGTGCTCAGTGCTCGGGGTGCTGGGTGCTCAGTGCACGGGGTGCTGGGTGCTCAGTGCTCGGGGTGCTGGGTGCTCAGTGCTCTGGGTGCTGGGTGCTCAGTGCTCAGGGTGCTGGGTGCTCAGTGCTCTTGGTGCTGGGTGTTCAATGCTCGGGGTGCTGGGTGCTCAGTGCTCGGGGTGCTCGGTGCTCAGTGCTCAGTACTCAGGTTGCTCAGTGCTCAGGGTGCTGGGTGCTCAGTGCTCGGGGTGCTGGGTGCTCAGTCCTCAGGGTGCTGGGTGCTCAGTGATCGGGTGTTGGGTGCTCAGTGCTCAGCGTGCTGGGTGCTCAGTACTCAGGGTGCTCAGTACTCAGGGTGCTGGGTGCTCAGTGCTCAGGGTGCTGGGTGCTCAGTGCTCAGGGTGCTGGGTGCTCAGTGCTCAGGGTGCTCGGTGCTCAGTGCTCAGGGTGCTGGGTGCTCAGTACTAATGGTGCTTTGTGCTCAGTACTCAGGGTGCTCATGGCTCAGTACTCAGGGTGCTCAGTGCTCAGTACTCAGGGTGCTCAGTGCTCAGGGTGCTGGGTGCTCAGTGCTTGGGGTGCTGGGTGCTCAGTCCTCAGGGTGCTGGGTGCTGAGTGCTCAGGGTGCTCGGTGCTCAGTGCTCAGGGTGCTGGGTGCTCAGTACTCAGGGTGCTGGGTGCTCAGTGCTCGGGGTGCTGGGTGCTCAGTACTCAGGGTGCTGGGTGCTCAGTCCTCGGGTGCTGGGTGCTCAGTTCTCAGGGTGCTGGGTGCTCAATGCTCAGTGCTCGGGGTGCTGGGTGCTCAGTGCTCGGGGTGCTCGGTGCTCAGTACGCTGGGTGCTCAGTACTCAGGGTGCTGGGTGCTCAGTGCTCAGGGTGCTTGGTGCTCAGTGCTCAGGGTGCTGGGTGCTCAGTGCTCAGGGTGCTTGGTGCTCAGTGCTCAGGGTGCTGGGTGCTCAGTGCTCGGGGTGCTGGGTGCTCAGTGCTCGGTGTGCTGGGTGCTCAGTGCTCGGGGTGCTCAGTACTCAGGGTGCTGTGTGTTCAGTGCTCAGGGTGCTGGGTGCTCAGTACTCAGGGTGCTGGGTGCTCAGTGCTCAGGGTGCTCGGTGATCAGTACGTTGGGTGCTCAGTACTCAGGGTGCTGGGTGCTCAGTGCTCAGGGTGCTGGGTGCTCAGTGCTCAGGGTGCTGGGTGCTCAGTGCTCAGGGTGCTGGGTGCTCGGTGCTCGGGGTGCTGGGTGCTCAGTGCTCGGGGTGCTGGGTGCTCAGTACTCAGGGTGCTGGGTGCTCAGTGCTCAGGGTGCTCGGTGCTCAGTACGCTGGGTGCTCAGTACTCAGGGTGCTGGGTGCTCAGTACTCAGGGTGCTGGGTGCTCAGTACTCAGGGTGCTGGGTGCTCAGTACTCAGGGTGCTCGGTGCTCAGTACGCAGGGTGCTCAGTGCTCAGTGCTCGGGGTGCTGGGTGCTCAGTGCTCAGGTTGCTGGGTCCTCAGTGCTCGGGGTGCTGGGTGCTCAGTGCTCAGGGTGCTGGGTGCTCAGTGCTCAGAGTGCTGGGTGCTCAGTACTCAGGGTGCTCGGGTGCTCAGTGCTTGGGGTGTTGGGTGCTCAGTACTCCGGGTGCTGGGTGATCAGTGCTCGGGGTGCTCGGTGCTCAGTGCTCAAGGTGCTGGGTAGTCAGTACTCGGGTGCACATTGCTCAGGGTGCTGGGTGCTCAGTTCTCAGGGTGCTGGGTGCTCAGTGCTCAGGGTGCTCGGGGATCAGTACGTTGGGTGCTCAGTACTCAGGGTGCTGGGTGCTCAGTGCTCAGGGTGCTGGGTGCTCAGTGCTCAGGGTGCTGGTTGCACAGTGCTCAGGGTTCTGGGTGCTCAGTGCTCGGGGTGCTGGGTGCTCAGTACTCAGGGTGCTGGGTGCTCAGTGCTCAGGGTGCTCGGTGCTCAGTACGCTGGGTGCTCAGTACTCAGGGTGCTGGGTGCTCAGTACTCAGGGTGCTGGGTGCTCAGTACTCAGGGTGCTGGGTGCTCAGTGCTCAGGGTGCTCGGTGCTCAGTACGCTGGGTGCTCAGTACTCAGGGTGCTGGGTGCTCAGTACTCAGGGTGCTGGGTGCTCAGTACTCAGGGTGCTGGGTGCTCAGTACTCAGGGTGCTCGGTGCTCAGTACGCAGGGTGCTCAGTGCTCAGTGCTCGGGGTGCTGGGTCCTCAGTGCTCAGGGTGCTGGGTCCTCAGTGCTCGGGGTGCTGGGTGCTCAGTGCTCAGGGTGCTGGGTGCTCAGTGCTCAGAGTGCTGGGTGCTCAGTACTCAGGGTGCTCGGGTGCTCAGTGCTTGGGCTGTTGGGTGCTCAGTACTCAGGGTGCTGTGTGCTCAGTGCTCAGGGTGCTGGGTGCTCAGTACTCAGGGTGCTGGGTGCTCAGTACTCAGGGTGCTGGGTGCTCAGTGCTCGGGGTGCTCGGTGCTCAGTGCTCAGTACTCAGGGTGCTCAGTGCTCAGGGTGCTGGGTGCTCAGTGCTCGGGGTGCTGGGTGCTCAGTCCTCAGGGTGCTGGGTGCTCAGTGCTCGGGGTGCTTGGTGCTCAGTGCTCAGGGTGCTGGGTGCTCAGTGCTCAGGGTGCTGGGTGCTCAGTGCACTTGGTGCTGGGTGCTCAGTGCTCGGGGTGCTGGGTGCTCAGTGCTCGGGGTGCTCGGTGCTCAGTGCTCAGTACTCATGGTGCTCAGTGCTCAGGGTGCTGGGTGCTCAGTGCTCGGGGTGCTGGGTGCTCAGTCCTCAGGGTGCTGGGTGCTCAGTGCTCGGGGTGCTGGGTGCTCAGTGCTCAGGGTGCTGGGTGCTCAGTACTCAGAGTGCTCAGTACTCAGGGTGCTGGGTGCTCAGTGGTCAGGGTGCTGGGTGCTCAGTGCTCAGGGTCCTGGGTGCTCAGTGCTCAGGGTGCTCGGTGCTCAGTGCTCAGGGTGCTGGGTGCTCAGTACTAATGGTGCTTTGTGCTCAGTACTCAGTGTGCTCATGGCTCAGTACTCAGGGTGCTCAGTGTTCAGTACTCAGGGTGCTCAGTGCTCAGGGTGCTGGGTGCTCAGTGCTCGGGGTGCTGGGTGCTCATTCCTCAGGGTGCTGGGTGCTCAGTGCTCAGGGTGCTCGGTGCTCAGTGCTCAGGGTGCTGGGTGCTCAGTACTCAGGTTGCTGGGTGCTCAGTGCTCGGGGTGCTAGGGGCTCAGTACTCAGTGTGCTGGGTGCTCAGTACTCGGGTGCTGGGTGCTCAGTTCTCAGGGTCCTGGGTGCTCAGTGCTCGGGGTGCTGGGTGCTCAGTGCTCAGTACTCAGGGTGCTGGGTGCTCAGTGCTCGGGGTGCTGGGTGCTCAGTGCTCAGTACTCAGGGTGCTGGGTGCTCAGTGCTCAGGGTGCTGGGTGCTTAGTGCTCAGGGTGCTGGGTGCTCAGTGCTCAGGGTGCTGGGTACTCAGTGCTCGGGGTGCTGGGTGCTCAGTACTCAGGGTGCTGGGTGCTCAGTACTCAGGGTGCTGGGTGCTCAGTGCTCGGGGTGCTGGGTTCTCAGTGCTCGGGGTGCTGGGTGCTCAGTGCTCGGGGTGCTCAGTACTCAGGGTGCTGTGTGTTCTGTGCTCAGGGTGCTGGGTGCTCAGTACTCAGGGTGCTCAGTGCTTAGTACTCAGGGTGCTGGGTGCTCAGTACTCCGGGTGCTGGGTGATCAGTGCTCGGGGTGCTCGGTGCTCAGCGCTCAAGTGCTGGGTAGTCAGTACTCGGGTACACATTGCTCAGGGTCCTGGGTGCTCAGTACTCAGGGTGCTGGGTGCTCAGTGCTCAGGGTGCTCGGTGATCAGTACGTTGGGTGCTCAGTACTCAGTGTGCTGGGTGCTCAGTGCTCAGGGTGCTGGGTGCTCAGTGCTCAGGGTGCTGGGTGCTCAGTGCTCAGGGTGCTGGGTGCTCGGTGCTCGGGGTGCTGGGTGCTCAGTGCTCGGGGTGCTGGGTGCTCAGTACTCAGGGTGCTGGGTGCTCAGTGCTCAGGGTGCTCGGTGCTCAGTACGCTGGGTGCTCAGTACTCAGGGTGCTGGGTGCTCAGTGCTCAGGATGCTGGGTCCTCAGTGCTCGGGGTGCTGGGTGCTCAGTGCTCAGGATGCTGGGTGCTCAGTGCTCAGAGTGCTGGGTGCTCAGTACTCAGGGTGCTCGGGTGCTCAGTGCTTGGGGTGTTGGGTGCTCAGTACTCAGGATGCTGTGTGCTCAGTGCTCAGGGTGCTGGGTGCTCAGTACTCAGGGTGCTGGGTGCTCAGTACTCAGGGTGCTGGGTGCTCATTGCTCGGGGTGCTGGGTGCTCAGTGCACGGAGTGCTGGGTGCTCAGTGCTCGGGGTGCTGGGTGCTCAGTTCTCAGGGTGCTGGGTGCTCAGTGCTCAGGGTGCTGGGTGCTCAGTGCTCTTGGTGCTGGGTGCTCAGTGCTCGGGGTGCTGGGTGCTCAGTGCTCGGGGTGCTCGGTGCTCAGTGCTCGGGGTGCTGGGTGCTCAGTACTCGGGGTGCTCGGTGCTCAGTACTCAGGGTGCTGGGTGCTCAGTGCTCAGGGTGATGGGTGCTCAGTGCTCAGCGTGCTGGCTGCGCGGTGCTCAGGTTGCTGGGTGCTCAGTAATCGGGTGCTGGGTGCTCAGTACTCGGGGTGCTGGGTTCTCAGTGCTCGGGGTGCTCGGTGCTCAGTACTCAGGGTGCTGTGTGCTCAGTGCTCGGGGTGCTCAGTACTCAGGGTGCTGTGTGTTCAGTGCTCAGGGTGCTGGGTGCTCAGTGCTCGGGGTGCTGTGTGCTCAGTGCTCGGGGTGCTGGGTGCTCAGTACTCGGGGTGCTGGGTGCTCAGTACTCAGGGTGCTGGGTGCTCGGTGCTCAGGGTGCTGGGTCCTCAGTGCTCAGGGTGCTGGGTGCTCAGTGCTCAGGGTGCTCGGTGCTTAGTACTCAGGGTGCTCGTTGCTCGGGGTGCTGGGTGCTCAGTGCTCGGGGTGCTGGGTGCTCAGTGCTCGGGGTGCTGGGTGCTCAGTACTCTGGGTGCTCGGTGCTCAGTACTCAGGGTGCTGGGTGCTCAGTGCTCGGGGTGCTGGGTGCTCAGTACTCATGGTGCTGGGTTCTCGGTGCTCAGTACGCTGGGTGCTCAGTTCTCATGGTGCTGGCTGCTCAGTACTCAGGGTGCTCAGTGCTTGGGGTGTTGGGTGCTCAGTACTCCGGGTGCTGGGTGATCAGTGCTCGGGGTGCTCGGTGCTCAGTGCTCAAGGTGCTGGGTAGTCAGTACTCGGGTGCACATTGCTCAGGGTGCTGGGTGCTCAGTTCTCAGGGTGCTGGGTGCTCAGTGCTCAGGGTGCTCGGTGATCAGTACGTTGGGTGCTCAGTACTCAGGGTGCTGGGTGCTCAGTGCTCAGGGTGCTGGGTGCTCAGTGCTCAGGGTGCTGGTTGCACAGTGCTCAGGGTTCTGGGTGCTCAGTGCTCGGGGTGCTGGGTGCTCAGTACTCAGGGTGCTGGGTGCTCAGTGCTCAGGGTGCTCGGTGCTCAGTACGCTGGGTGCTCAGTACTCAGGGTGCTGGGTGCTCAGTACTCAGGGTGCTGGGTGCTCAGTACTCAGGGTGCTGGGTGCTCAGTGCTCAGGGTGCTCGGTGCTCAGTACGCTGGGTGCTCAGTACTCAGGGTGCTGGGTGCTCAGTACTCAGGGTGCTGGGTGCTCAGTACTCAGGGTGCTGGGTGCTCAGTACTCAGGGTGCTCGGTGCTCAGTACGCAGGGTGCTCAGTGCTCAGTGCTTGGGGTGCTGGGTCCTCAGTGCTCAGGGTGCTGGGTCCTCAGTGCTCGGGGTGCTGGTTGCTCAGTGCTCAGGGTGCTGGGTGCTCAGTGCTCAGAGTGCTGGGTGCTCAGTACTCAGGGTGCTCGGGTGCTCAGTGCTTGGGCTGTTGGGTGCTAAGTACTCAGGGTGCTGTGTGCTCAGTGCTCAGGGTGCTGGGTGCTCAGTACTCAGGGTGCTGGGTGCTCAGTACTCAGGGTGCTGGGTGCTCAGTGCTCGGGGTGCTGGGTGCTCAGTGCACGGGGTTCTGGGTGCTCAGTGCTCGGGGTGCTGGGTGCTCAGTGCTCAGGGTGCTGGGTGCTCAGTGCTCAGGGTGCTGGGTGCTCAGTGCACTTGGTGCTGGGTGCTCAGTGCTCGGGGTGCTGGGTGCTCAGTGCTCGGGGTGCTCGGTGCTCAGTGCTCAGTACTCAGGGTGCTCAGTGCTCAGGGTGCTGGGTGCTCAGTGCTCGGGGTGCTGGGTGCTCAGTGCTCAGGGTGCTGGGTGCTCAATGCTCGGGGTGCTGGGTGCTCAGTGCTCAGGGTGCTGGGTGCTCAGTACTCAGGGTGCTCAGTACTCAGGGTGCTGGGTGCTCAGTGGTCAGGGTGCTGGGTGCTCAGTGCTCAGGGTCCTGGGTGCTCAGTGCTCAGGGTGCTCGGTGCTCAGTGCTCAGGGTGCTGGGTGCTCAGTACTAATGGTGCTTTGTGCTCAGTACTCAGGGTGCTCATGGCTCAGTACTCAGGGTGCTCAGTGTTCAGTACTCAGGGTGCTCAGTGCTCAGGGTGCTGGGTGCTCAGTGCTCGGGGTGCTGGGTGCTCATTCCTCAGGGTGCTGGGTGCTCAGTGCTCAGGGTGCTCGGTGCTCAGTGCTCAGGGTGCTGGGTGCTCAGTACTCAGGTTGCTGGGTGCTCAGTGCTCGGGGTGCTAGGGGCTCAGTACTAAGTGTGCTGGGTGCTCAGTACTCGGGTGCTGGGTGCTCAGTTCTCAGGGTCCTGGGTGCTCAGTGCTCGGGGTGCTGGGTGCTCAGTGCTCAGTACTCAGGGTGCTGGGTGCTCAGTGCTCGGGGTGCTGGGTGCTCAGTGCTCAGTACTCAGGGTGCTGGGTGCTCAGTGCTCAGGGTGCTGGGTGCTTAGTGCTCAGGGTGCTGGGTGCTCAGTGCTCAGGGTGCTGGGTACTCAGTGCTCGGGGTGCTGGGTGCTCAGTACTCAGGGTGCTGGGTGCTCAGTACTCAGGGTGCTGGGTGCTCAGTGCTCGGGGTGCTGGGTGCTCAGTGCTCGGGGTGCTGGGGTGCTCAGTGCTCGGGGTGCTCAGTACTCAGGGTGCTGTGTGTTCTGTGCTCAGGGTGCTGGGTGCTCAGTACTCAGGGTGCTCAGTGCTTAGTACTCAGGGTGCTGGGTGCTCAGTACTCCGGGTGCTGGGTGATCAGTGCTCGGGGTGCTCGGTGCTCAGCGCTCAAGTGCTGGGTAGTCAGTACTCGGGTACACATTGCTCAGGGTCCTGGGTGCTCAGTACTCAGGGTGCTGGGTGCTCAGTGCTCAGGGTGCTCGGTGATCAGTACGTTGGGTGCTCAGTACTCAGTGTGCTGGGTGCTCAGTGCTCAGGGTGCTGGGTGCTCAGTGCTCAGGGTGCTGGGTGCTCAGTGCTCAGGGTGCTGGGTGCTCGGTGCTCGGGGTGCTGGGTGCTCAGTGCTCGGGGTGCTGGGTGCTCAGTACTCAGGTTGCTGGGTGCTCAGTGCTCAGGGTGCTCGGTGCTCAGTACGCTGGGTGCTCAGTACTCAGGGTGCTGGGGTGCTCAGTGCTCAGGGTGCTGGGTCCTCAGTGCTCGGGGTGCTGGGTGCTCAGTGCTCAGGATGCTGGGTGCTCAGTGCTCAGAGTGCTGGGTGCTCAGTACTCAGGGTGCTCGGGTGCTCAGTGCTTGGGGTGTTGGGTGCTCAGTACTCAGGATGCTGTGTGCTCAGTGCTCAGGGTGCTGGGTGCTCAGTACTCAGGGTGCTGGGTGCTCAGTACTCAGGGTGCTGGGTGCTCATTGCTCGGGGTGCTGGGTGCTCAGTGCACGGGGTGCTGGGTGCTCAGTGCTCGGGGTGCTGGGTGCTCAGTTCTCAGGGTGCTGGGTGCTCAGTGCTCAGGGTGCTGGGTGCTCAGTGCTCTTGGTGCTGGGGTGCTCAGTGCTCGGGGGTGCTGGGTGCTCAGTGCTCGGGGTGCTCGGTGCTCAGTGCTCCGGGGTGGCTGGGTGCTCAGTTACTCGGGGTGCTCGGTGCTCAGTACTCAGGGTGCTGGGTGCTCAGTGCTCAGGGTGATGGGTGCTCAGTGCTCAGCGTGCTGGCTGCGCGGTGCTCAGGTTGCTGGGTGCTCAGTATTCGGGTGCTGGGTGCTCAGTACTCGGGGGTGCTGGGTTCTCAGTGCTCGGGGTGCTCGGTGCTCAGAACTCAGGGTGCTGTGTGCTCAGTGCTCGGGGTGCTCAGTACTCAGGGTGCTGTGTGTTCAGTGCTTCAGGGTGCTGGGTGCTCAGTGCTCGGGGTGCTGTGTGCTCAGTGCTCGGGGTGCTGGGTGCTCAGTACTCGGGGTGCTGGGTGCTCAGTACTCAGGGTGCTGGGTGCTCGGTGCTCAGGGTGCTGGGTCCTCAGTGCTCAGGGTGCTGGGTGCTCAGTGCTCAGGGTGCTCGGTGCTTAGAACTCAGGGTGCTCGTTGCTCGGGGTGCTGGGTGCTCAGTGCTCGGGGTGCTGGGTGCTCAGTGCTCGGGGTGCTGGGTGCTCAGTACTCTGGGGTGCTCGGTGCTCAGTACTCAGGGTGCTGGGTGCTCAGTGCTCGGGGTGCTGGGTGCTCAGTACTCATGGTGCTGGGTTCTCGGTGCTCAGTACGCTGGGTGCTCAGTTCTCATGGGCTGGCTGCTCAGTACTCAGGGTGCTCAGTGCTTGGGGTGTTGGGTGCTCAGTACTCAGGGTGCTGGGTGCTCAATGCTCAGGGTGCTGGGTGCTCAGTACTCAGGGTGCTGGGTGCTCAGTACTCAGGGTGCTGGGTGCTCAATGCTCGGGGTGCTGGGTGCTCAGTGCTCGGGGTGCTGGGTGCTCAGTCCTCGGGGTGCTGGGTGCTCAGGGCTCGGGGTTCTGGGTGCTCAGTGCTCGGGGCGCTGGGTGCTCAGTGCTCGGGGTGCTCGGAGCTCAGTAGTCAGGGTGCGGGGTGCTCAGTGCTCGGGGTGCTCGGTGCTCAGTACGTTGGGTGCTGAATACTGAGGGTGCTGTGTGCTCAGTGCTCAGGGTGCTGGGTGCTCAGCGCTCAGGGTGCTTGGGTGCTCAGTGCTCAGGGTGCTGGGTGCTCAGTACTCAGGGTGCTGGTGCGCAGTGCTCGGGGTGCTGGGTGCTCAGTGCTCAGGGTGCTGGGTGCTCAGTGCTCAGGGTGCTGAGTGCTCAGTGCTCGGGGTGCTGGGTGCTCAGTGCTCGGGGTGCTGGGTGCTCAGTGCTCGGGTTGCTGCGTGCTCAGTGCTCGGGGTGCTGGGTGCTCAGTACTCGGGGTGCTGTGTGCTCAGTACTCAGGGTGCTGGGTGCTCAGTGCTCAGGGTGCTGGGTGCTCAGTGCTCAGGGTGCTGGTTGCTCAGTGCTCAGGGTGCTGGGTGCTCAGTGCTCGGGGAGCTGGGTGCTCAGTACTCAGGGTGCTGGGGTGCTCAGTGCTCAGGGTGCTCGGTGCTCAGTACGCTGGGTGCTCAGTACTCAGGGTGCTGGGTGCTCAGTACTCAGGGTGCTGGGTGCTCAGTACTCAGGGTGCTGGGTGCTCAGTGCTCAGGGTGCTCGGTGCTCAGTACGCTGGGTGCTCAGTACTCAGTGTGCTGGGTGCTCAGTACTCAGGGTGCTGGGTGCTCAGTACTCAGGGTGCTGAGTGCTCAGTACTCAGGGTGCTCGGTGCTCAGTATGCAGGGTGCTCAGTGCTCAGTGCTCGGGGTGCTGGGTGCTCAGTGCTCGGGGTGCTCGGAGCTCAGTACTCAGGGTGCGGGGTGCTCAGTGCTCGGGGTGCTCGGTGCTCAGTACGTTGGGTGCTGACTACTCAGGGTGCTGTGTGCTCAGTGCTCAGGGTGCTGGGTGCTCAGCGCTCAGGGTGCTGGGTGCTCAGTGCTCAGGGTGCTGGGTGCTCAGTACTCAGGGTGCTGGGTGCTCAGTGCTCGGGTGCTGGGTGCTCAGTACTCAGGGTGCTGGGTGCTCAGTGCTCAGGGTGCTGGGTGCTCAGTGCTCAGGGTGCTGGGTGCTCAGTGCTCAGGGTGCTGGTTGCTCAGTGCTCAGGGTGCTGGGTGCTCAGTGCTCGGGTGCTGGGTGCTCAGTGCTCAGGGTGCTGGGTGCTCAGTGCTCAGGGTGCTGGTGCTCAGTG
>NW_024544693.1:0-32299 GCF_018167655.1 Microtus oregoni
TACTCAGGGTACTGGGTGCTCAGTGCTCGGGGTGCTGGGAGCTCAGTTACTCAGGGTGCTGGGTGCTCAGTGCTCGGGGTGCTGGGTGCTCAGTGCTCAGGGTGATCGGTGCTCAGTACTGAGGGTGCTGGGTGCTCAGTGCTCAGGGTGCTGGGGTGTTCAGTCCACAGGGTGCTCAGTGCTCAGGGTGCTGGGTGCTCAGTGCTCGGGGTGCAGGGTGCTCAGTGCTCGGGGTGCTGGGTGTTCAGTGCTCAGTGCTCAGGGTGCTGGGTGCCCAGTGCTCAGTGCTCAGGGTGCTGGTTTGCTCAGTACTCAGGGTGCTGGGTGCTCAGTACTCAGGGTGCTGGGTGCTCAGTGCTCAGGGTGCTGGGTGCTCAGTACTCAGGGTGCTGGGGTGCTCAGTGCTCAGGGTGCTGGGTGCTCAGTGCACAGCGTGCTGGGTGCTCAGTACTCAGGGTGCTGGGTGCTCAGTGCTCGGGTTGCTCGGTGCTCAGTACTCAAGGTGCTGGGTGCTCAGTGCTCAGGGTGCTGGGTGCTCATTGATCAGGGTGCTGGGTGCTCAGTACTCAGGGTGCTCGGTGCTCAGTACTCAGGGTGCTCGGTGCTCGGGGCGCTGAGTGCTCAGTGCTCGGGGGTGCTCGGAGGCTCAGTACTCAGGGTGCTGGGTGCTCAGTGCTCGGGGTGCTCGGTTCTCAGTACTCAGGGTGCTGGGTGCTCAGTGCTCAGGGTGCTCGATGCTCAGTACGTTGGGTGCTCACTAGTCGGGGTGCTGCGTGCTCAGTGCTCAGGGTGCTGGTGCTCAGTGCTCAGGGTGCTGGGTGCTCAGTGCTCAGGGTGCTGGGTGCTCAGTACTCAGGGTGCTGGGTGCTGAGTGCTCGGGGTGCTGGGTGCTCAGTGCTCAGGGTGTTGGTTGCCCAGTACTCGGGGTGCTTTGTGCTCAGTACTCAGGGTGCTGGGTGCTCAGTACTCAGGGTGGTGGGTGCTCAGTACTCGGGTGCTGGGTGCTCAGTGCTCAGGGTGCTGGGTGCTCAGTCCTCAGGGTGTTCATTGCTCAGGGTGCTGGGTGCTCAGTACTCAGGGTGCTGGGCGCTCAGTGCTCAGGGGTGCTCGGTGCTCGGGGCGCTGGGTGCTCAGTGCTCGGGGTACTCGGAGCTCAGTACTCAGGGTGCTGGGTGCTCAGTGCTCGGGGTGCTCGGTTCTCAGTACTCAGGGTGCTGGGTGCTCAGTGCTCAGGGTGCTCGATGCTCAGTACGTTGGGTGCTCACTACTCAGGGTGCTGCGTGCTCAGTGCTCAGGGTGCTGGGTGCTCAGTGCTCAGGGGTGCTGGGTGCTCAGTGCTCAGGGTGCTGGGTGCTCAGTACTCAGGTGCTGGGTGCTGAGTGCTCGGGTTGCTGGGTGCTCAGTGCTCAGGGTGCTGGGTGCTCAGTACTAGGGTGTTGGTTGCCCAGTACTCGGGGTGCTTTGTGCTCAGTACTCAGGGTGCTGGGTGCTCAGTACTCAGGGTGCTGGGTGCTCACTACTCGGGTGCTGGGTGCTCAGTGCTCAGGGTGCTGGGTGCTCAGTGCTCAGGGTGCTGGGTGCTCATTGATCAGGGTGCTGGGTGCTCAGTACTCAGGGTGCTCGGTGCTCAGTACTCAGGGTGCTCGGTGCTCGGGGCGCTGGGTGCTCAGTGCTCGGGGTGCTCGGAGCTCAGTACTCAGGGTGCTGGGTGCTCAGTGCTCGGGGTGCTCGGTTCTCAGTACTCAGGGGTGCTGGGTGCTCAGTGCTCAGGGTGCTCGATGCTCAGTACGTTGGGTGCTCACTAGTCGGGGTGCTGCGTGCTCAGTGCTCAGGGTGCTGGGTGCTCAGTGCTCATTACTCAGGGTGCTGGGTGCACAGTGCTCGGGGTGCTGCGTGCTCAGTGCTCAGTACTCAGGGTGCTGGGGTGCTCAGTGCTCAGGGTGCTGTGTGCTCAGTGCTCAGGGTGCTGGGTGCTCAGTCCTCAGGGTGTTCATTGCTCAGGGTGCTGGGTGCTCAGTACTCAGGGTGCTGGGTGCTCAGTGCTCAGGGTGCTCGGTGCTCGGGGCGCTGGGTGCTCAGTGCTCGGGGTGCTCGGAGCTCAGTACTCATGGTGCTGGGTGCTCAGTGCTCGGGGTGCTCGGTTCTCAGTACTCAGGGTGCTGGGTGCTCAGTGCTCAGGGTGCTCGATGCTCAGTACGTTGGGTGCTCACTACTCAGGGTGCTGCGTGCTCAGTGCTCAGGGTGCTGGGTGCTCAGTGCTCAGGGTGCTGGGTGCTCAGTGCTCAGGGTGCTGGGTGCTCAGTACTCAGGGTGTTGGGTGCTCAGTGCTCGGGGTGCTGGGTGCTCAGTGCTCAGGGTGCTGGGTGATCAGTACTCAGGGTGTTGGTTGCCCAGTACTCGGGGTGCTTTGTGCTCAGTACTCAGGGGTGCTGGGTGCTCAGTACTCAGGGTGCTGGGTGCTCAGTACTCGGGTGCTGGGGTGCTCAGTGCTCAGGGTGCTGGGTGCTCAGTGCTCAGGGTGCTGGGTGCTCAGTGCTCAGTACTCAGGGTGCTGGGTGCTTAGTACTCGGGGTGCTGGGTGCTCAGTGCTCAGTACTCAGGGTGCTGGGTGCTCAGTGCTCAGGGTGCTGGGTGCTCAGTGCTCAGGGTGCTGGGTGCTCAGTGCTCAGGGTGCTGGGTGCTCAGTGCTCAGGGTGCTGGGTACTCAGTACTCAGGGGTGCTGGGGTGCTCAGTGCTCAGTGTGCTGGGTGCTCAGTGCTCGGGGGTGCTGGGTGCTCAGTGCTCAGGGTGCTGGGTGCTCAGTGCTCGATGTGCTCGGTGCTCAGTACTCAGTGTGCTGGGTGCTCAGTGCTCGAGGTGCTCAGTACTCAGGGTGCTGGGTGCTCAGTGCTCAGGGTGCTGGGTGCTCAGTACTCAGGGTGCTCGGTGCTTAGTACTCAGGGTGCTGGGTGCTCAGTACTCGGGTGCTGGGTGCTCAGTGCTCGGGGTGCTCGGTGCTCAGTACTCAGTGCTCAGGGTGCTCAGTGCTCAGTGCTCAGGGTGCTGGGTGCTCAGTGCTCAGGGTGCTGGGTGCTCAGTACTCAGGGTGCTGGGTGCTCAGTGCTCGGGGTGCTGGGTGCTCAGTGCTCAGGGTGCTGGGGTGCTCAGTACTCAGGGTGCTGGGTGCTCAGTACTCGGGGTGCTGTGAGCTCAGTTACTCAGGGTGCTGGGTGCTCAGTACTCAGGGTGCTGGGTGCTCAGTGCTCAGGGTGCTGGGTGCTCAGTGCTCGGGGTGCTGGGGTGCTCAGTGCTCAGTACTCAGGGTGCTGGGTGCTCAGTGCTCAGGGTGCTGGGTGCTCAGTGCTCAGGGTGCTGTGTGCTCAGTACTCAGGGTGCTGGGTGCTCAGGTCTCAGGGTGCTGGGTGCTCAGTTGCTCGGGGTGCTGGGTGCTCAGTGCTCAGTACTCAGGGTGCTGGGTGCTCAGTGCTCGGGGTGCTGCGTGCTCAGAGCTCAGTACTCAGGGTGCTGGGTGCTCAGTGCTCAGGGGTGCTGTGTGCTCAGTGCTCAGGGTGCTGGGTGCTCAGTCCTCAGGGTGTTCATTGCTCAGGGTGCTGGGTGCTCAGTACTCAGGGTGCTGGGTGCTCAGTGCTCAGGTGCTCGGTGCTCGGGGCGCTGGGTGCTCAGTGCTCGGGGTGCTCGGAGCTCAGTACTCAGGGTGCTGGGTGCTCAGTGCTCGGGGTGCTCGGTTCTCAGTACTCAGGGTGCTGGGTGCTCAGTGCTCAGGGTGCTCGATGCTCAGTACGTTGGGTGCTCACTACTCAGGGTGCTGCGTGTTCAGTGCTCAGGGTGCTGGGTGCTCAGTGCTCAGGGTGCTGGGTGCTTAGTGCTCAGGGGTGCTGGGTGCTCAGTACTCAGGGGTGCTGGGTGCTCAGTGCTCGGTGTGCTGGGTGCTCAGTGCTCAGGGTGCTGGGTGCTCAGTACTCAGGGTGTTGGTTGCCCAGTACTCGGGGTGCTTTGTGCTCAGTACTCAGGGTGCTGGGTGCTCAGTACTCAGGGGTGCTGGGTGCTCAGTGCTCGGGTGCTGGGTGTTCAGTGCTCAGGGTGCTGGTGTGCTCAGTGCTCGGGGTGCTGGGTGCTCAGTGCTCAGTACTCAGGGTGCTGGGTGCTTAGTACTCGGGGTGCTGGATGCTCAGTGCTCAGTACTCAGGGTGCTGGGTGCTCAGTGCTCAGGGTGCTGGGTGCTCAGTGCTCAGGGTGCTGGGTGCTCAGTGCTCAGGGTGCTGGGTACTCAGTGCTCAGGGTGCTGGCTGCTCAGTACTCAGGGTGCTGGGTGCTGAGTGCTCACGGTGCTGGGTGCTCTGTGCTCGGGGTGCTGGGTGCTCAGTGCTCGGGGTGCTGGGTGCTCAGTACTCGGGGTGCTCGGTGCTCAGTACTCAGTGTGCTGGGGGGGCTCAGTGCTCGAGGTGCTCAGTACTCAGTGTGCTGTATGTTCAGTGTTCAGGGTGCTGGGTGCTCAGTACTCAGGGTGCTCGGTGCTTAGTACTCAGGGTGCTGGGTGCTCAGTACTCCGGGTGCTGGGTGCTCAGTGCTCGGGGTGCTCGGTGCTCAGTACTCAGTGCTCAGGGTGCTCAGTGCTCAGTGCTCAGGGTGCTGGGTGTTCAGTACTCAGGGTGCTGGGTGCTCAGTACTCAGGGTGCTGGGTGCTCAGTACTCGGGGTGCTCGGTGCTCATTGCTCAGGGTGCTGGGTGCTCAGTACTCAGGGTGCTGGGTGCTCAGTACTCAGGGTGCTGGGTGCTCAGTGCTCAGGGTGCTGGGTACTCAGTGCTCAGGGTGCTCGGTGCTCAGTACTCGGGGAGCTTGGTGCTCATTCTTTTGGTGCTGGGTGCTCAGTGCTCGGGGTGCTGCTTGCGCAGTACTCAGGGTGCTGGGTGCTCAGTGCTCAGGGTGCTGGGTGCTCAGTACTCAGAGTGCTGGGTGCTCAGTGCTCAGGGTGCTGGGTGCTCAGTACTCAGGGTGCTGGGCGCACAGTGCTCAGGGTGCTGGGTGCTCAGTACACAGGGTGCTGGGAGCTCAGTGCTCAGGGTGATCGGTGCTCAGTACTCAGGGTGCTCAGTACTCAGGGTACTGGGTGCTCAGTGCTCGGGGTGCTGGGAGCTCAGTACTCAGGGTCCTGGGTGCTCAGTGCTCGGGGTGCTGGGTGCTCAATGCTCAGGGTGATCGGTGCTCAGTACTGAGGGTGCTGGGTGCTCAGTGCTCAGGGTGCTGGGTGTTCAGTCCACAGGGTGCTCAGTGCTCAGGGTGCTGGGTGCTCAGTGCTCGGGGTGCTGGGTGCTCAGTGCTCGGGGTGCTGGGTGTTCAGTGCTCAGTGCTCAGGGTGCTGGGTGCCCCGTGCTCAGTGCTCAGGGTGCTGGTTGCTCAGTACTCAAGGTGCTGGGTGCTCAGTGCTCAGGTTGCTGGGTGCTCAGTACTCAGGGTGCTGGGTGCTCAGTGCTCAGGGTGCTGGGTGCTCAGTGCTCAGCGTGCTGGGTGCTCAGTACTCAGGGTGCTGGGTGCTCAGTGCTCGGGTTGCTCGGTGCTCAGTACTCAAGGTGCTGGGTGCTCAGTGCTCAGGGTGCTGGGTGCTCATTGATCAGGGTGCTGGGTGCTCAGTACTCAGGGTGCTCGGTGCTCAGTACTCAGGGTGCTCGGTGCTCGGGGCGCTGGGTGCTCAGTGCTCGGGGTGCTCGGAGCTCAGTACTCAGGGTGCTGGGTGCTCAGTGCTCGGGGTGCTCGGTTCTCAGTACTCAGGGTGCTGGGTGCTCAGTGCTCAGGGTGCTCGATGCTCAGTACGTTCGGTGCTCACTAGTCAGGGTGCAGCGTGCTCAGTGCTCAGGGTGCTGGCTGCTCAGTGCTCAGGGTGCTGGGTGCTCAGTGCTCAGAGTGCTGGGTGCTCAGTACTCAGGGTGCTGGGTGCTGAGTGCTCGGGGTGCTGGGTGCTCAGTGCTCAGGGTGCTGGGTGCTCAGTACTCAGGGTGTTGGTTGCCCAGTACTCGGGGTGCTTTGTGCTCAGTACTCAGGGTGCTGGGTGCTCAGTACTCAGGGTGCTGGGTGCTCAGTACTCGGGTGCTGGGTGCTCAGTGCTCAGGGTGCTGGGTGCTCAGTCCTCAGGGTGTTCATTGCTCAGGGTGCTGGGTGCTCAGTACTCAGGGTGCTGGGCGCTCAGTGCTCAGGGTGCTCGGTGCTCGGGGCGCTGGGTGCTCAGCGCTCGGGGTACTCGGAGCTCAGTACTCAGGGTGCTGGGTGCTCAGTGCTCGGGGTGCTCGGTTCTCAGTACTCAGGGTGCTGGGTGCTCAGTGCTCAGGGTGCTCGATGCTCAGTACGTTGGGTGCTCACTACTCAGGGTGCTGCGTGCTCAGTGCTCAGGGTGCTGGGTGCTCAGTGCTCAGGGTGCTGGGTGCTCAGTGCTCAGGGTGCTGGGTGCTCAGTACTCAGGGTGCTGGGTGCTGAGTGCTCGGGGTGCTGGGTGCTCAGTGCTCAGGGTGCTGGGTGCTCAGTACTCAGGGTGTTGGTTGCCCAGTACTCGGTGTGCTGGGTGCTCAGTACTCAGGGTGCTGGGTGCTCAGTACTCAGGGTGCTGGGTGCTCAGTACTCGGATGCTGGGTGCTCAGTGCTCAGGGTGCTGGGTGCTCAGTGCTCAGGGTGCTGGGTGCTCAGTGCTCGGGGTGCTGGGTGCTCAGTGCTCATTACTCAGGGTGCTGGGTGCTCAGTGCTCGGGGTGCTGCGTGCTCAGTGCTCAGTACTCAGGGTGCTGGGTGCTCAGTGCTCAGGGTGCTGTGTGCTCAGTGCTCAGGGTGCTGGGTGCTCAGTCCTCAGGGTGTTCATTGCTCAGGGTGCTGTGAGCTCAGTACTCAGGGTGCTGGGTGCTCAGTGCTCAGGGTGCTCGGTGCTCGGGGCGCTGGGTGCTCAGTGCTCGGGGTACTCGGAGCTCAGTACTCAGGGTGCTGGGTGCTCAGTGCTCGGGGTGCTCGGTTCTCAGTACTCAGGGTGCTGGGTGCTCAGTGCTCAGGGTGCTCGATGCTCAGTACGTTGGGTGCTCACTACTCAGGGTGCTGCGTGCTCAGTGCTCAGGGTGCTGGGTGCTCAGTGCTCAGGGTGCTGGGTGCTCAGTGCTCAGGGTGCTGGGTGCTCAGTACTCAGGGTGTTGGGTGCTCAGTGCTCGGGGTGCTGGGTGCTCAGTGCTCAGGGCGCTGGGTGCTCAGTACTCAGGGTGTTGGTTGCCCAGTACTCGGGGTGCTTTGTGCTCAGTACTCAGGGTGCTGGGTGCTCAGTACTCAGGGTGCTGGGTGCTCAGTACTCGGGTGCTGGGTGCTCAGTGCTCAGGGTGCTGGGTGCTCAGTGCTCAGGGTGCTGGGTGCTCAGTGCTCAGTACTCAGGGTGCTGGGTGCTTAGTACTCGGGGTGCTGGGTGCTCAGTGCTCAGTACTCAGGGTGCTGGGTGCTCAGTGCTCAGGGTGCTGGGTGCTCAGTGCTCAGGGTGCTGGGTGCTCAGTGCTCAGGGTGCTGGGTACTCAGTGCTCAGGGTGCTGGGTGCTCAGTACTCAGGGTGCTGGGTGCTCAGTGCTCAGGGTGCTGGGTGCTCAGTGCTCGGGGTGCTGGGTGCTCAGTGCTCAGGGTGCTGGGTGCTCAGTGCTCGATGTGCTCGGTGCTCAGTACTCAGTGTGCTGGGTGCTCAGTGCTCGAGGTGCTCAGTACTCAGGGTGCTGGGTGCTCAGTGCTCAGGGTGCTGGGTGCTCAGTTCTCAGGGTGCTCGGTGCTTAGTACTCAGGGTGCTGGGTGCTCAGTACTCCGGGTGCTGGGTGCTCAGTGCTCGGGGGGCTCGGTGCTCAGTACTCAGTGCTCAGGGTGCTCAGTGCTCAGTGCTCAGGGTGCTGGGTGTTCAGTACTCAGGGTGCTGGGTGCTCAGTACTCAGGGTGCTGGGTGCTCAGTACTCGGGGTGCTCGGTGCTCTTTGCTCAGGGTGCTGGGTGCTCAGTACTCAGGGTGCTGGGTGCTCAGTGCTCAGGGTGCTGGGTACTCAGTGCTCAGGGTGCTCGGTGCTCAGTACTCGGGGTGCTGGGTGCTCATTCTTGGGGTGCTGGGTGCTCAGTGATCGGGGTGCTGGGAGCGCAGTACTCAGGGTGCTGGGTGCTCAGTGCTCAGGGTGTTGGGTGCTCAGTGCTCGGGGTGCTGGGTGCTCAGTGCTCAGGGCGCTGGGTGCTCAGTACTCAGGGTGTTGGTTGCCCAGTACTCGGGGTGCTTTGTGCTCAGTACTCAGGGTGCTGGGTGCTCAGTACTCAGGGTGCTGGGTGCTCAGTACTCGGGTGCTGGGTGCTCAGGGTGCTGGGTGCTCAGTGCTCAGGGTGCTGGGTGCTCAGTGCTCAGTACTCAGGGTGCTGGGTGCTTAGTACTCGGGGTGCTGGGTGCTCAGTGCTCAGTACTCAGGGTGCTGGGTGCTCAGTGCTCAGGGTGCTGGGTGCTCAGTGCTCAGGGTGCTGGGTGCTCAGTGCTCAGGGTGCTGGGTACTCAGTGCTCAGGGTGCTGGGTGCTCAGTACTCAGGGTGCTGGGTGCTCAGTGCTCAGGGTGCTGGGTGCTCAGTGCTCGGGGTGCTGGGTGCTCAGTGCTCAGGGTGCTGGGTGCTCAGTGCTCGATGTGCTCGGTGCTCAGTACTCAGTGTGCTGGGTGCTCAGTGCTCGAGGTGCTCAGTACTCAGGGTGCTGGGTGCTCAGTGCTCAGGGTGCTGGGTGCTCAGTTCTCAGGGTGCTCGGTGCTTAGTACTCAGGGTGCTGGGTGCTCAGTACTCCGGGTGCTGGGTGCTCAGTGCTCGGGGGGCTCGGTGCTCAGTACTCAGTGCTCAGGGTGCTCAGTGCTCAGTGCTCAGGGTGCTGGGTGTTCAGTACTCAGGGTGCTGGGTGCTCAGTACTCAGGGTGCTGGGTGCTCAGTACTCGGGGTGCTCGGTGCTCTTTGCTCAGGGTGCTGGGTGCTCAGTACTCAGGGTGCTGGGTGCTCAGTGCTCAGGGTGCTGGGTACTCAGTGCTCAGGGTGCTCGGTGCTCAGTACTCGGGGTGCTGGGTGCTCATTCTTGGGGTGCTGGGTGCTCAGTGCTCGGGGTGCTGGGTGCGCAGTACTCAGGGTGCTGGGTGCTCAGTGCTCAGGGTGCTGGGTGCTCAGTACTCAGGGTGCTGGGTGCTCAGTGCTCAGGGTGCTGGGTGCTCAGTACACAGGGTGCTGGGCGCACAGTGCTCAGGGTGCTGGGTGCTCAGTACTCAGGGTGTTGGGAGCTCAGTGCTCAGGGTGATCGGTGCTCAGTACTCAGGGTGCTCAGTACTCAGGGTACTGGGTGCTCAGTGCTCGGGGTGCTGGGAGCTCAGTACTCAGGGTGCTGGGTGCTCAGTGCTCGGGGTGCTGGGTGCTCAGTGCTCAGGGTGATCGGTGCTCAGTACTCAGGGTGCTGGGTGCTCAGTGCTCAGGGTGCTGGGTGTTCAGTCCACAGGGTGCTCAGTGCTCAGGGTGCTAGGTGCTCAGTGCTCGGGGTACTGGGTGCTCAGTGCTCGGGGTGCTGGGTGTTCAGTGCTCAGTGCTCAGGGTGCTGGGTGCTCAGTACTCAGGGTGCTCGGTGCTCAGTACTCAGGGTTCTCAGTGCTCAGTACTCAGGGTGCTGGGTACGAAGTGCTCAGGGTGCTGGGTGCTCAGTACTGAGGGTGCTCAGTGCTCAGTACTTAGGGTGCTTGGTGCTCAGTACTCAGGGTGCTCAGTGCTCAGTACTCGGTGTGCTGGGTGCTCAGTGCTCAGGGTGCTCAGTGCTCAGTGCTCGGGGTGCTGGGTGCTCAGTGCTCAGGGCGCTGGCTGCTCAGTACTCGGGGTGCTGGGTGCTCAGTACTCAGGGTGCTGGGTGCTCAGTACTCAGGGTGCTGGGTGCTCAGTACTCGGGTGCTGGGTGCTCAGTGCTCAGGGTGCTGGGTGCTCAGTGCTCAGGGTGCTGGGTGCTCAGTGCTCGGGGTGCTCGGCCCTCAGTACGTTGGGTGCTCACTACTCAGGGTGCTCGGTGCTCAGTACGTTGGGTGCTCACTACTCAGGGTGCTGGGTGCTCAGTGCTCGGGGGGCTCGGTGCTCAGTACTCAGTGCTCAGTATGCTCAGTGCTCAGTGCTCAGGGTGCTGGGTGTTCAGTACTCAGGGTGCTGGGTGCTCAGTACTCAGGGTGCTGGGTGCTCAGTACTCGGGGTGCTCGGTGCTCTTTGCTCAGGGTGCTGGGTGCTCAGTACTCAGGGTGCTGGGTGCTCAGTGCTCAGGGTGCTGGGTACTCAGTGCTCAGGGTGCTCGGTGCTCAGTACTCGGGGTGCTGGGTGCTCATTCTTGGGGTGCTGGGTGCTCAGTGATCGGGGTGCTGGGAGCGCAGTACTCAGGGTGCTGGGTGCTCAGTGCTCAGGGTGTTGGGTGCTCAGTGCTCGGGGTGCTGGGTGCTCAGTGCTCAGGGCGCTGGGTGCTCAGTACTCAGGGTGTTGGTTGCCCAGTACTCGGGGTGCTTTGTGCTCAGTACTCAGGGTGCTGGGTGCTCAGTACTCAGGGTGCTGGGTGCTCAGTACTCGGGTGCTGGGTGCTCAGGGTGCTGGGTGCTCAGTGCTCAGGGTGCTGGGTGCTCAGTGCTCAGTACTCAGGGTGCTGGGTGCTTAGTACTCGGGGTGCTGGGTGCTCAGTGCTCAGTACTCAGGGTGCTGGGTGCTCAGTGCTCAGGGTGCTGGGTGCTCAGTGCTCAGGGTGCTGGGTGCTCAGTGCTCAGGGTGCTGGGTACTCAGTGCTCAGGGTGCTGGGTGCTCAGTACTCAGGGTGCTGGGTGCTCAGTGCTCAGGGTGCTGGGTGCTCAGTGCTCGGGGTGCTGGGTGCTCAGTGCTCAGGGTGCTGGGTGCTCAGTGCTCGATGTGCTCGGTGCTCAGTACTCAGTGTGCTGGGTGCTCAGTGCTCGAGGTGCTCAGTACTCAGGGTGCTGGGTGCTCAGTGCTCAGGGTGCTGGGTGCTCAGTTCTCAGGGTGCTCGGTGCTTAGTACTCAGGGTGCTGGGTGCTCAGTACTCCGGGTGCTGGGTGCTCAGTGCTCGGGGGGCTCGGTGCTCAGTACTCAGTGCTCAGGGTGCTCAGTGCTCAGTGCTCAGGGTGCTGGGTGTTCAGTACTCAGGGTGCTGGGTGCTCAGTACTCAGGGTGCTGGGTGCTCAGTACTCGGGGTGCTCGGTGCTCTTTGCTCAGGGTGCTGGGTGCTCAGTACTCAGGGTGCTGGGTGCTCAGTGCTCAGGGTGCTGGGTACTCAGTGCTCAGGGTGCTCGGTGCTCAGTACTCGGGGTACTGGGTGATCATTCTTGGGGTGCTGCGTGCTCAGTACTCGGGTGCTGGGTGCACAGTGCTCAGGGTGCTGGGTGCTCAGTGCTCGGGGTGCTGGGTGCTCAGTGCTCAGTACTCAGGGTGCTGGGTGCTCAATGCTCGGGTTGCTGCGTGCTCAGTGCTCAGTACTCAGGGTGCTGGGTGCTCAGTGCTCAGGGTGCGGTATGCTCAGTGCTCAGGGTGCTGGGTGCTCAGTCCTCAGGGTGTTCAGTGCTCAGGGTTCTGGGTGCTCAGTACTCAGGGTGCTGGGTGCTCAGTGCTCAGGGTGCTGGGTGCTCAGTGCTCAGGGTGCTGGGTGCTCAGTACACAGGGTGCTGGGCGCACAGTGCTCAGGGTGCTGGGTGCTCAGTACTCAGGGTGTTGGGAGCTCAGTGCTCAGGGTGATCGGTGCTCAGTACTCAGGGTGCTCAGTACTCAGGGTACTGGGTGCTCAGTGCTCGGGGTGCTGGGAGCTCAGTACTCAGGGTGCTGGGTGCTCAGTGCTCGGGGTGCTGGGTGCTCAGTGCTCAGGGTGATCGGTGCTCAGTACTCAGGGTGCTGGGTGCTCAGTGCTCAGGGTGCTGGGTGTTCAGTCCACAGGGTGCTCAGTGCTCAGGGTGCTAGGTGCTCAGTGCTCGGGGTACTGGGTGCTCAGTGCTCGGGGTGCTGGGTGTTCAGTGCTCAGTGCTCAGGGTGCTGGGTGCTCAGTACTCAGGGTGCTCGGTGCTCAGTACTCAGGGTTCTCAGTGCTCAGTACTCAGGGTGCTGGGTACGAAGTGCTCAGGGTGCTGGGTGCTCAGTACTGAGGGTGCTCAGTGCTCAGTACTTAGGGTGCTTGGTGCTCAGTACTCAGGGTGCTCAGTGCTCAGTACTCGGTGTGCTGGGTGCTCAGTGCTCAGGGTGCTCAGTGCTCAGTGCTCGGGGTGCTGGGTGCTCAGTGCTCAGGGCGCTGGCTGCTCAGTACTCGGGGTGCTGGGTGCTCAGTACTCAGGGTGCTGGGTGCTCAGTACTCAGGGTGCTGGGTGCTCAGTACTCGGGTGCTGGGTGCTCAGTGCTCAGGGTGCTGGGTGCTCAGTGCTCAGGGTGCTGGGTGCTCAGTGCTCGGGGTGCTCGGCCCTCAGTACGTTGGGTGCTCACTACTCAGGGTGCTCGGTGCTCAGTACGTTGGGTGCTCACTACTCAGGGTGCTGGGTGCTCAGTGCTCGGGGGGCTCGGTGCTCAGTACTCAGTGCTCAGTATGCTCAGTGCTCAGTGCTCAGGGTGCTGGGTGTTCAGTACTCAGGGTGCTGGGTGCTCAGTACTCAGGGTGCTGGGTGCTCAGTACTCGGGGTGCTCGGTGCTCTTTGCTCAGGGTGCTGGGTGCTCAGTACTCAGGGTGCTGGGTGCTCAGTGCTCAGGGTGCTGGGTACTCAGTGCTCAGGGTGCTCGGTGCTCAGTACTCGGGGTGCTGGGTGCTCATTCTTGGGGTGCTGGGTGCTCAGTGATCGGGGTGCTGGGAGCGCAGTACTCAGGGTGCTGGGTGCTCAGTGCTCAGGGTGTTGGGTGCTCAGTGCTCGGGGTGCTGGGTGCTCAGTGCTCAGGGCGCTGGGTGCTCAGTACTCAGGGTGTTGGTTGCCCAGTACTCGGGGTGCTTTGTGCTCAGTACTCAGGGTGCTGGGTGCTCAGTACTCAGGGTGCTGGGTGCTCAGTACTCGGGTGCTGGGTGCTCAGGGTGCTGGGTGCTCAGTGCTCAGGGTGCTGGGTGCTCAGTGCTCAGTACTCAGGGTGCTGGGTGCTTAGTACTCGGGGTGCTGGGTGCTCAGTGCTCAGTACTCAGGGTGCTGGGTGCTCAGTGCTCAGGGTGCTGGGTGCTCAGTGCTCAGGGTGCTGGGTGCTCAGTGCTCAGGGTGCTGGGTACTCAGTGCTCAGGGTGCTGGGTGCTCAGTACTCAGGGTGCTGGGTGCTCAGTGCTCAGGGTGCTGGGTGCTCAGTGCTCGGGGTGCTGGGTGCTCAGTGCTCAGGGTGCTGGGTGCTCAGTGCTCGATGTGCTCGGTGCTCAGTACTCAGTGTGCTGGGTGCTCAGTGCTCGAGGTGCTCAGTACTCAGGGTGCTGGGTGCTCAGTGCTCAGGGTGCTGGGTGCTCAGTTCTCAGGGTGCTCGGTGCTTAGTACTCAGGGTGCTGGGTGCTCAGTACTCCGGGTGCTGGGTGCTCAGTGCTCGGGGGGCTCGGTGCTCAGTACTCAGTGCTCAGGGTGCTCAGTGCTCAGTGCTCAGGGTGCTGGGTGTTCAGTACTCAGGGTGCTGGGTGCTCAGTACTCAGGGTGCTGGGTGCTCAGTACTCGGGGTGCTCGGTGCTCTTTGCTCAGGGTGCTGGGTGCTCAGTACTCAGGGTGCTGGGTGCTCAGTGCTCAGGGTGCTGGGTACTCAGTGCTCAGGGTGCTCGGTGCTCAGTACTCGGGGTACTGGGTGATCATTCTTGGGGTGCTGCGTGCTCAGTACTCGGGTGCTGGGTGCACAGTGCTCAGGGTGCTGGGTGCTCAGTGCTCGGGGTGCTGGGTGCTCAGTGCTCAGTACTCAGGGTGCTGGGTGCTCAATGCTCGGGTTGCTGCGTGCTCAGTGCTCAGTACTCAGGGTGCTGGGTGCTCAGTGCTCAGGGTGCGGTATGCTCAGTGCTCAGGGTGCTGGGTGCTCAGTCCTCAGGGTGTTCAGTGCTCAGGGTTCTGGGTGCTCAGTACTCAGGGTGCTGGGTGCTCAGTGCTCAGGGTGCTCGGTGCTCGGGGCGCTGGGTGCTCAGTGCTCGGGGTGCTCGGAGCTCAGAACTCAGTTTGCTGGGTGCTCAGTGCTCGGGGTGCTCGGTTCTCAGTACTCAGGGTGCTGGGTGCTCAGTGCTCAGGGTGCTCGATGCTCAGTACGTTGGGTGCTCACTACTCAGGGTGCTGCGTGCTCAGTGCTCAGGGTGCTGGGTGCTCAGTGCTCAGGGTGCTGGGTGCTCAGTGCTCGGGGTGCTGGGTGCTCAGTGCTCAGGGTGCTGGGTGCTCAGTACTGAGGGTGTTGGTTGCCCAGTACTCGGGGTGCTTTGTGCTCAGTACTCAGGGTGCTGGGTGCTCAGTACTCAGGGTGCTGGGTGCTCAGTACTCGGGTGCTGGGTGCTCAGTGCTCAGGGTGCTGGGTGCTCAGTGCTCAGGGTGCTGGGTGCTCAGTGCTCAGTACTCAGCCTGCTGGGTGCTTAGTACTCAGGGTGCTGGGTGCTCAGTGCTCAGTACTCAGGGTGCTGGGTGCTCAGTGCTCAGGGTGCTGGGTGCTCAGTGCTCAGGGTGCTGGGTGCTCAGTGCTCAGGGTGCTGGGTACTCAGTGCTCAGGGTGCTGGGTGCTCAGTGCTCGATGTGCTCGGTGCTCAGTACTCAGTGTGCTGGGTGCTCAGTGCTCAGTACTCGGGTGCTGGGTGCTCAGTGCTCAGGGTGCTGGGTGCTCAGTGCTCAGGGTGCTGGGTGCTCAGTGCTCAGGGTGCTGGGTGCTCAGTGCTCGGGGTGCTGGGTGCTCAGTGCTCAGGGTGCTGGGTGCTCAGTGCTCGATGTGCTCGGTGCTCAGTACTCAGTGTGCTGGGTGCTCAGTGCTCGAGGTGCTCAGTACTCAGGGTGCTGGGTGCTCAGTGCTCAGGGTGCTGTGTGCTCAGTACTCAGGCTGCTCGGTGCTTAGTACTCAGGGTGCTGGGTGCTCAGTACTCCGGGTGCTGGGTGCTCAGTGCTCGGGGTGCTCGGTGCTCAGTACTCAGTGCTCAGGGTGCTCAGTGCTCAGTGCTCAGGGTGCTGGGTGTTCAGTACTCAGGGTGCTGGGTGCTCAGTACTCAGGGTGCTGGGTGCTCAGTACTCGGGGTGCTCGGTGCTCTTTGCTCAGGGTGCTGGGTGCTCAGTACTCAGGGTGCTGGGTGCTCAGTACTCAGGGTGCTGGGTGCTCAGTGCTCGGGGTGCTGGGTGCGCAGTACTCAGGGTGCTGGGTGCTCAGTGCTCAGGGTGCTGGGTGCTCAGTACTCAGGGTGCTGGGTGCTCAGTGCTCAGGGTTCTGGGTGCTCAGTACTCAGGGTGCTGGGCGCACAGTGCTCAGGGTGCTGGGTGCTCAGTACTCAGGGTGTTGGGAGCTCAGTGCTCAGGGTGATCGGTGCTCAGTACTCAGGGTGCTCAGTACTCAGGGTACTGGGTGCTCAGTGCTCGGGGTGCTGGGAGCTCAGTACACAGGGTGCTGGGTGCTCAGTGCTCGGGGTGCTGGGTGCTCAGTGCTCAGGGTGATCGGTGCTCAGTACTCAGGGTGCTGGGTGCTCAGTGCTCAGGGTGCTGGGTGTTCAGTCCACAGGTTGCTCAGTGCTCAGGGTGCTGGGTGCTCAGTGCTCGGGGTGCTGGGTGCTCAGTGCTCGGGGTGCTGGGTGTTCAGTGCTCAGTGCTCAGGGTGCTGGGTGCTCAGTGCTCAGTGCTCAGGGTGCTGGTTGCTCAGTACTCAGGGTGCTGGGTGCTCAGTACTCAGGGTGCTGGGTGCTCAGTGCTCAGGGTGCTGGGTGCTCAGTACTCAGGGTGCTTGGTGATCAGTGCTCGGGGTGCTGGGTGCTCAGTGCTCAGGGTGCTGGGTGCTCAGTGCTCAGGGTGCTGGGTGCTCAGTACTCAGGGTGCTGTGTGCTCAGTGCTCGGGTTGCTCGGTGCTCAGTACTCAAGGTGCTGGGTGCTCAGTGCTCAGGGTCCTGGGTGCTCAGTGATCAGCGTGCTGGGTGCTCTGTACTCAGGGTGCTCGGTGCTCAGTACTCAGGGTTCTCAGTGCTCAGTACTCAGGGTGCTGGGTGCTCAGTACTGAGGGTGCTCAGTGCTCAGTACTTAGGGTGCTTGGTGCTCAGTACTCAGGGTGCTCAGTGCTCAGTACTCGGTGTGCTGGGTGCTCAGTGCTCAGGGTGTTCAGTGCTCAGTGCTCAGGGTGCTGGGTGCTCAGTACTCAGGGTGCTGGGTGCTCAGTACTCAGGGTGCTGGGTGCTCAGTACTCGGGTGCTGGGTGCTCAGTGCTCAGGGTGCTGGGTGCTCAGTGCTCAGCGTGCTGGGTGCTCAGTGCTCGGGGTGCTCGGTGCTCAGTACGTTGGGTGCTCACTACTCAGGGTGCTGGGTGCTCAGTGCTCAGGGTGCTGGGTGCTCAGTGCTCAGGGTGCTGGGTGCTCAGTGCTCAGGGTGCTGGGTGCTCAGTACTCAGGGTGCTGGGTGCTCAGTGCTCGGGGTGCTGGGTGCTCAGTGCTCAGGGTGCTGGGTGCTCAGTACTCAGGGTGCTGGGTGCTCAGTACTCGGGGTGCTGTGTGCTCAGTACTCAGGGTGCTGGGTGCTCAGTACTCAGGGTGCTGGGTGCTCAGTACTCGGGTGCTGGGTGCTCAGTGCTCAGGGTGCTGGGTGCTCAGTGCTCGGGGTGCTGGGTGCTCAGTGCTCAGTACTCAGGGTGCTGGGTGCTCAGTGCTCGGGTTGCTGCGTGCTCAGTGCTCAGTACTCAGGGTGCTGGGTGCTCAGTGCTCAGGGTGCTGGGTACTCAGTGCTCAGGGTGCTCGGTGCTCAGTACTCGGGGTGCTGGGTGCTCATTCTTGGGGTGCTGGGTGCTCAGTGCTCGGGGTGATTCTTGCGCAGTACTCAGGGTGCTGGGTGCTCAGTGCTCAGGGTGCTGGGTGCTCAGTACTCAGGGTGCTGGGTGCTCAGTGCTCAGGGTGCTGTGTGCTCAGTGCTCAGGGTGCTGGGTGCTCAGTCCTCAGGGTGTTCAGTGCTCAGGGTGCTGGGTGCTCAGTACTCAGGATGCTGCGTGCTCAGTGCTCAGGGTGCTCGGTGCTCGGGGCGCTGGGTGCTCAGTGCTCGGGGTGCTCGGAGCTCAGTACTCAGGGTGCTGGGTGCTCAGTGCTCGGGGTGCTCGGTTCTCAGTACTCAGGGTGCTGGGTGCTCAGTGCTCAGGGTGCTCGATGCTCAGTACGTTGGGTGCTCACTACTCAGGGTGCTGCGTGCTCAGTGCTCAGGGTGCTGGGTGCTCAATGCTCAGGGTGCTGGGTGCTCAGTGCTCAGGGTGCTGGGTGCTCAGTACTCAGGGTGCTGGGTGCTGAGTGCTCGGGGTGCTGGGTGCTCAGTGCTCAGGGTGCTGGGTGCTCAGTACTCAGGGTGTTGGTTGCCCAGTATTCAGGGTGCTGGGTGCTCAGTACTCGGGTGCTGGGTGCTCAGTGCTCAGGGTGCTGGGTGCTCAGTACTCGGGGTGCTCGGTGCTCATTAATCAGGGTGCTGGGTGCTCAGTGCTCGGGGTGCTGGGTGCTCATTGCTCAGTACTCAGGGTGCTGGGTGCTTAGTACTCGGGGTGCTGAATGCTCAGTGCTCAGTACTCAGGGTGCTGGGTGCTCAGTGCTCAGGGTGCTGTGTGCTCAGTGCTCAGGGTGCTGGGTGCTCAGTGCTCAGGGTGCTGGGTACTCAGTGCTCAGGGTGCTGGGTGCTCAGTACTCAGGGTGCTGGGTGCTGAGTGCTCACGGTGCTGGGTGCTCAGTGCTCGGGGTGCTGGGTGCTCAGTGCTCGGGGTGCTGGGTGCTCAGTGCTCGGGGTGCTCGGTGCTCAGTACTCAGGGTGCTGGGTGCTCAGTGCTCGAGGTGATCAGTACTCAGGGTGCTGTATGTTCAGTGTTCAGGGTGCTGGGTGCTCAGTACTTAGGGTGCTCGGTGCTTAGTACTCAGGGTGCTGGGTGCTCAGTACTCCGGGTGCTGGGTGCTCAGTGCTCGGGGTGCTCGGTGCTCAGTACTCAGTGCTCAGGGTGCTCAGTGCTCAGTGCTCAGGGTGCTGGGTGTTCAGTACTCAGGGTGCTGGGTGCTCAGTACTCAGGGTGCTGGGTGCTCAGTACTCGGGGTGCTCGGTGCTCATTAATCAGGGTGCTGGGTTCTCAGTACTCAGGGTGCTGGGTGCTCAGTACTCAGGGTGCTGGGTGCTCAGTGCTCAGGGTGCTGGGTACTCAGTGCTCAGGGTGCTCGGTGCTCAGTACTCGGGGTGCTGGGTGCTCATTCTTGGGGTGCTGGGTGCTCAGTGCTCGGGGTGCTGCTTGCGCAGTACTCAGGGTGCTGGGTGCTCAGTGCTCAGGGTGCTGGGTGCTCAGTACTCAGGGTACTGGGTGCTCAGTGCTCAGGGTGCTGTGTGCTCAGTGCTCAGGGTGCTGGGTGCTCAGTCCTCAGGGTGTTCAGTGCTCAGGGTGCTGGGTGCTCAGTACTCAGGGTGCTGGGTGCTCAGTGCTCAGGGTGCTCGGTGCTCGGGGCGCTGGGTGCTCAGTGCTCGGGGTGCTCGGAGCTCAGTACTCAGGGTGCTGGGTGCTCAGTGCTCAGGGTGCTCGGTTCTCAGTACTCAGGGTGCTGGGTGCTCAGTGCTCAGGGTGCTCGATGCTCAGTACGTTGGGTGCTCACTACTCAGGGTGCTGCGTGCTCAGTGCTCAGGGTGCTGGGTGCTCAGTGCTCAGGGTGCTGGGTGCTCAGTGCTCAGGTTGCTGGGTGCTCAGTACTCAGGGTGCTGGGTGCTGAGTGCTCGGGGTGCTGGGTGCTCAGTGCTCAGGGTGCTGGGTGCTCAGTACTCAGGGTGTTGGTTGCCCAGTACTCGGGGTGCTTTGTGCTCAGTACTCAGGGTGCTGGGTGCTCAGTACTCAGGGTGCTGGGTGCTCAGTACTCGGGTGCTGGGTGCTCAGTGCTCAGGGTGCTGGGTGCTCAGTGCTCAGGGTGCTGGGTGCTCAGTGCTCAGGGTGCTGGGTGCTCAGTGCTCAGGGTGCTGGGTGCTCAGTGCTCGGAGTGCTGGGTGCTCAGTGCTCAGGGTGCTGGGTGCTCAGTACTCAGGGTGCTGGGTGCTCAGTACTCGGGGTGCTGTGTGCTCAGTACTCAGGGTGCTGGGTGCTCAGTACTCAGGGTGCTGGGTGCTCAGTGCTCAGGGTGCTGGGTGCTCAGTGCTCGGGGTGCTGGGTGCTCAGTGCTCAGTACTCAGTGTGCTGGGTGCTCAGTGCTCGGAGTGCTGCGTGCTCAGTGCTCAGTACTCAGGGTGCTGGGTGCTCAGTGGTCAGGGTGCTGTGTGCTCAGTGCTCAGGGTGCTGGGTGCTCAGTCCTCAGGGTGTTCATTGCTCAGGGTGCTGGGTGCTCAGTACTCAGGGTGCTGGGTGCTCAGTGCTCAGGGTGCTCGGTGCTCGGGGCGCTGGGTGCTCAGTGCTCGGGGTGCTCGGAGCTCAGTACTCAGGGTGCTGGGTGCTCAGTGCTCGGGGTGCTCGGTTCTCAGTACTCAGGGTGCTGGGTGCTCAGTGCACAGGGTGCTTGATGCTCAGTATGTTGGGTGCTAACTACTCAGGGTGCTGCGTGCTCAGTGCTCAGGGTGCTGGGTGCTCAGTACTCGGGGTGCTGTGTGCTCAGTACTCAGGGTGCTGGGTGCTCAGTACTCAGGGTGCTGGGTGCTCAGTACTCGGGTGCTGGGTGCTCAGTGCTCAGGGTGCTGGGTGCTCAGTGCTCGGGGTGCTGGGTGCTCAGTGCTCAGTACTCAGGGTGCTGGGTGCTCAGTGCTCGGGTTGCTGCGTGCTCAGTGCTCAGTACTCAGGGTGCTGGTTGCTCAGTGCTCAGGGTGCTGGGTACTCAGTGCTCAGGGTGCTCGGTGCTCAGTACTCGGGGTGCTGGGTGCTCATTCTTGGGGTGCTGGGTGCTCAGTGCTCGGGGTGCTTCTTGCGCAGTACTCAGGGTGCTGGGTGCTCAGTGCTCAGGGTGCTGGGTGCTCAGTACTCAGGGTGCTGGGTGCTCAGTGCTCAGGGTGCTGTGTGCTCAGTGCTCAGGGTGCTGGGTGCTCAGTCCTCAGGGTGTTCAGTGCTCAGGGTGCTGGGTGCTCAGTACTCAGGATGCTGGGTGCTCAGTGCTCAGGGTGCTCGGTGCTCGGGGCGCTGGGTGCTCAGTGCTTGGGGTGCTCGGAGCTCAGTACTCAGGGTGCTGCGTGCTCAGTGCTCGGGGTGCTCGGTTCTCAGTACTCAGGGTGCTGGGTGCTCAGTGCTCAGGGTGCTGGGTGCTCAGTGCTCAGGGTGCTGGGTGCTCAGTACTCAGGGTGCTGGGTGCTGAGTGCTCGGGGTGCTGGGTGCTCAGTGCTCAGGGTGCTGGGTGCTCAGTACTCAGGGTGTTGGTTGCCCAGTATTCAGGGTGCTGGGTGCTCAGTACTCGGGTGCTGGGTGCTCAGTGCTCAGGGTGCTGGGTGCTCAGTACTCGGGGTGCTCGGTGCTCATTAATCAGGGTGCTGGGTGCTCAGTGCTCGGGGTGCTGGGTGCTCATTGCTCAGTACTCAGGGTGCTGGGTGCTTAGTACTCGGGGTGCTGAATGCTCAGTGCTCAGTACTCAGGGTGCTGGGTGCTCAGTGCTCAGGGTGCTGTGTGCTCAGTGCTCAGGGTGCTGGGTGCTCAGTGCTCAGGGTGCTGGGTACTCAGTGCTCAGGGTGCTGGGTGCTCAGTACTCAGGGTGCTGGGTGCTGAGTGCTCACGGTGCTGGGTGCTCAGTGCTCGGGGTGCTGGGTGCTCAGTGCTCGGGGTGCTGGGTGCTCAGTGCTCGGGGTGCTCGGTGCTCAGTACTCAGGGTGCTGGGTGCTCAGTGCTCGAGGTGCTCAGTACTCAGGGTGCTGTATGTTCAGTGTTCAGGGTGCTGGGTGCTCAGTACTTAGGGTGCTCGGTGCTTAGTACTCAGGGTGCTGGGTGCTCAGTACTCCGGGTGCTGGGTGCTCAGTGCTCGGGGTGCTCGGTGCTCAGTACTCAGTTCTCAGGGTGCTCAGTGCTCAGTGCTCAGGGTGCTGGGTGTTCAGTACTCAGGGTGCTGGGTGCTCAGTACTCAGGGTGCTGGGTGCTCAGTACTCGGGGTGCTCGGTGCTCATTAATCAGGGTGCTGGGTTCTCAGTACTCAGGGTGCTGGGTGCTCAGTACTCAGGGTGCTGGGTGCTCAGTGCTCAGGGTGCTGGGTACTCAGTGCTCAGGGTGCTCGGTGCTCAGTACTCGGGGTGCTGGGTGCTCATTCTTGGGGTGCTGGGTGCTCAGTGCTCGGGGTGCTGCTTGCGCAGTACTCAGGGTGCTGGGTGCTCAGTGCTCAGGGTGCTGGGTGCTCAGTACTCAGGGTACTGGGTGCTCAGTGCTCAGGGTGCTGTGTGCTCAGTGCTCAGGGTGCTGGGTGCTCAGTCCTCAGGGTGTTCAGTGCTCAGGGTGCTGGGTGCTCAGTACTCAGGGTGCTGGGTGCTCAGTGCTCAGGGTGCTCGGTGCTCGGGGCGCTGGGTGCTCAGTGCTCGGGGTGCTCGGAGCTCAGTACTCAGGGTGCTGGGTGCTCAGTGCTCAGGGTGCTCGGTTCTCAGTACTCAGGGTGCTGGGTGCTCAGTGCTCAGGGTGCTCGATGCTCAGTACGTTCGGTGCTCACTAGTCAGGTTGCAGCGTGCTCAGTGCTCAGGGTGCTGGCTGCTCAGTGCTCAGGGTGCTGGGTGCTCAGTGCTCAGGTTGCTGGGTGCTCAGTACTCAGGGTGCTGGGTGCTGAGTGCTCGGGGTGCTGGGTGCTCAGTGCTCAGGGTGCTGGGTGCTCAGTACTCAGGGTGTTGGTTGCCCAGTACTCGGGGTGCTTTGTGCTCAGTACTCAGGGTGCTGGGTGCTCAGTACTCAGGGTGCTGGGTGCTCAGTACTCGGGTGCTGGGTGCTCAGTGCTCAGGGTGCTGGGTGCTCAGTGCTCAGGGTGCTGGGTGCTCAGTGCTCAGGGTGCTGGGTGCTCAGTACTCAGGGTGCTGGGTGCTCAGTGCTCGGAGTGCTGGGTGCTCAGTGCTCAGGGTGCTGGGTGCTCAGTACTCAGGGTGCTGGGTGCTCAGTACTCGGGGTGCTGTGTGCTCAGTACTCAGGGTGCTGGGTGCTCAGTACTCAGGGTGCTGGGTGCTCAGTGCTCAGGGTGCTGGGTGCTCAGTGCTCGGGGTGCTGGGTGCTCAGTGCTCAGTACCCAGTGTGCTGGGTGCTCAGTGCTCAGAGTGCTGCGTGCTCAGTGCTCAGTACTCAGGGTGCTGGGTGCTCAGTGCTCAGGGTGCTGTGTGCTCAGTGCTCAGGGTGCTGGGTGCTCAGTCCTCAGGGTGTTCATTGCTCAGGGTGCTGGGTGCTCAGTACTCAGGGTGCTGGGTGCTCAGTGCTCAGGGTGCTCGGTGCTCGGGGCGCTGGGTGCTCAGTGCTCGGGGTGCTCGGAGCTCAGTACTCAGGGTGCTGGGTGCTCAGTGCTCGGGGTGCTCGGTTCTCAGTACTCAGGGTGCTGGGTGCTCAGTGCACAGGGTGCTCGATGCTCAGTATGTTGGGTGCTAACTACTCAGGGTGCTGCGTGCTCAGTGCTCAGGGTGCTGGGTGCTCAGTGCTCAGGGTGCTGGGTGCTCAGTGCTCAGGGTGCTGGGTGCTCAGTACTCAGGGTGCTGGGTGCTCAGTGCTCGGGGTGCTGGGTGCTCAGTGCTCAGGGTGCTGGGTGCTCAGTGCTCAGGGTGCTGGGTGCTCAGTGCTCAGGGTGCTGGGTGCTCAGTACTCAGGGTGCTGGGTGCTCAGTGCTCAGGGTGCTGGGTGCTCAGTACTCAGGGTGCTGGGTGCTCAGTGCTCGGGGTGCTGGGTGATCAGTGCTCAGGGTGCTGGGTGCTCAGTACTCAGGGTGCTGGGTGCTCAGTGCTCGGGGTGCTGGGTGCTCAGTGCTCAGTACTCAGGGTGCTGGGTGCTTAGTACTCGGGGTGCTGGATGCTCAGTGCTCAGTACTCAGGGTGCTGGGTGCTCAGTGCTCAGGGTGCTCGGTGCTCAGTACTCGGGGTGCTGGGTGCTCATTCTTGGGGTGCTGGGTGCTCAGTGCTCGGGGTGCTGCTTGCGCAGTACTCAGGGTGCTGGGTGCTCAGTGCTCAGGGTGCTGGGTGCTCAGTACTCAGGGTGCTGGGTGCTCAGTGCTCAGGGTGCTGGGTGCTCAGTACTCAGGGTGCTGGGCGCACAGTGCTCAGGGTGCTGGGTGCTCAGTACACAGGGTGCTGGGAGCTCAGTGCTCACGGTGATCGGTGCTCAGTACTCAGTGTGCTCAGTACTCAGGGTACTGGGTGCTCGGTGCTCGGGGTGCTGGGAGCTCAGTACTCAGGGTGCTGGGTGCTCAGTGCTCGGGGTGCTGGGTGCTCAGTGCTCAGGGTGATCGGTGCTCAGTACTGAGGGTGCTGGGTGCTCAGTGCTCAGGGTGCTGGGTGTTCAGTCCACAGGGTGCTCAGTGCTCAGGGTGCTGGGTGCTCAGTGCTCGGGGTGCTTGGTGCTCAGTGCTCGCGGTGCTGGGTGTTCAGTGCTCAGTGCTCAGGGTGCTGGTTGCTCAGTACTCAGGGTGCTGGATGCTCAGTATGTTGGGTGCTCACTACTCAGGGTGCTGCGTGCTCAGTGCTCAGGGTGCTGGGTGCTCAGTGCTCAGGGTGCTGGGTGCTCAGTGCTCAGGGTGCTGGGTGCTCAGTACTCAGGGTGCTGGGTGCTCAGTGCTCGGGGTGCTGGGTGCTCAGTGCTCAGGGTGCTGGGTGCTCAGTACTCAGGGTGCTGGGTGCTCAGTACTCGGGTGATGGGTTCTCAGTGCTCAGGGTGCTGGGTGCTCAGTGCTCGGGGTGCTGGGTGCTCAGTGCTCAGTACTCAGGGTGCTGGGTGCTTAGTACTCGGGGTGCTGGATGCTCAGTGCTCAGTACTCAGGGTGCTGGGTGCTCAGTGCTCAGGGTGCTCGGTGCTCAGTACTCGGGGTGCTGGGTGCTCATTCTTGGGGTGCTGGGTGCTCAGTGCTCGGGGTGCTGCTTGCGCAGTACTCAGGGTGCTGGGTGCTCAGTGCTCAGGGTGCTGGGTGCTCAGTACTCAGGGTGCTGGGTGCTCAGTGCTCAGGGTGCTGGGTGCTCAGTACTCAGGGTGCTGGGCACACAGTGCTCAGTGTGCTGGGTGCTCAGTACACAGGGTGCTGGGAGCTCAGTGCTCACGGTGATCGGTGCTCAGTACTCAGTGTGCTCAGTACTCAGGGTACTGGGTGCTCGGTGCTCGGGGTGCTGGGAGCTCAGTACTCAGGGTGCTGGGTGCTCAGTGCTCGGGGTGCTGGGTGCTCAGTGCTCAGGGTGATCGGTGCTCAGTACTGAGGGTGCTGGGTGCTCAGTGCTCAGGGTGCTGGGTGTTCAGTCCACAGGGTGCTCAGTGCTCAGGGTGCTGGGTGCTCAGTGCTCGGGGTGCTTGGTGCTCAGTGCTCGGGGTGCTGGGTGTTCAGTGCTCAGTGCTCAGGGTGCTGGTTGCTCAGTACTCAGGGTGCTGGATGCTCAGTACTCAGGATGCTGGGTGCTCAGTGCTCAGGGTGCTGGGTGCTCAGTACTCAGGGTGCTGGGTGATCAGTGCTCGGGGTGCTTGGTGCTCAGTGCTGAGTGTGCTGGGTGCTCAGTGCTCAGGGTGCTGGGTGCTCAGTACTCAGGGTGCTGGGTGCTCAGTGCTCGGGTTGCTCGGTGCTCAGTACTCAAGTGGCTGGGTGCTCAGTGCTCAGGGTGCTGGGTGCTCAGTGATCAGGGTGCTGGGTGCTCAGTACTCAGGGTGCTCGGTGCTCAGTACTCAGGGTTCTCAGTGCTCAGTACTCAGGGTGCTCGGTTCTCAGTACTCAGGGTGCTGGGTGCTCAGTGCTCAGGGTGCTCGATGCTCAGTACGTTGGGTGCTCACTACTCAGGGTGCTGCGTGCTCAGTGCTCAGGGTGCTGGGTGCTCAGTGCTCAGGGTGCTGGGTGCTCAGTGCTCAGGTTGCTGGGTGCTCAGTACTCAGGGTGCTGGGTGCTGAGTGCTCGGGGTGCTGGGTGCTCAGTGCTCAGGGTGCTGGGTGCTCAGTACTCAGGGTGTTGGTTGCCCAGTACTCGGGGTGCTTTGTGCTCAGTACTCAGGGTGTTGGGTGCTCAGTACTCAGGGTGCTGGGTGCTCAGTACTCGGGTGCTGGGTGCTCAGTGCTCAGGGTGCTGGGTGCTCAGTGCTCAGGGTGCTGGGTGCTCAGTGCTCAGGGTGCTGGGTGCTCAGTACTCAGGGTGCTGGTGCTCAGTGCTCGGAGTGCTGGGTGCTCAGTGCTCAGGGTGCTGGGTGCTCAGTACTCAGGGTGCTGGGTGCTCAGTACTCGGGGTGCTGTGTGCTCAGTACTCAGGGTGCTGGGTGCTCAGTACTCAGGGTGCTGGGTGCTCAGTGCTCAGGGTGCTGGGTGCTCAGTGCTCGGGGTGCTGGGTGCTCAGTGCTCAGTACTCAGAGTGCTGGGTGCTCAGTGCTCGGAGTGCTGCGTGCTCAGTGCTCAGTACTCAGGGTGCTGGGTGCTCAGTGCTCAGGGTGCTGTGTGCTCAGTGCTCAGGGTGCTGGGTGCTCAGTCCTCAGGGTGTTCATTGCTCAGGGTGCTGGGTGCTCAGTACTCAGGGTGCTGGGTGCTCAGTGCTCAGGGTGCTCGGTGCTCGGGGCGCTGGGTGCTCAGTGCTCGGGGTGCTCGGAGCTCAGTACTCAGGGTGCTGGGTGCTCAGTGCTCGGGGTGCTCGGTTCTCAGTACTCAGGGTGCTGGGTGCTCAGTGCACAGGGTGCTCGATGCTCAGTATGTTGGGTGCTAACTACTCAGGGTGCTGCGTGCTCAGTGCTCAGGGTGCTGGGTGCTCAGTACTCAGGGTGCTGGGTGCTCAGTGCTCGGGGTGCTGGGTGCTCAGTGCTCAGGGTGCTGGGTGCTCAGTACTCAGGGTGTTGGTTGCCCAGTACTCGGGGTGCTTTGTGCTCAGTACTCAGGGTGCTGGGTGCTCAGTACTCAGGGTGCTGGGTGCTCAGTGCTCGGGGTGCTGGGTGCTCAGTGCTCAGTACTCAGGGTGCTGGGTGCTTAGTACTCGGGGTGCTGGATGCTCAGTGCTCAGTACTCAGGGTGCTGGGTGCTCAGTGCTCAGGGTGCTCGGTGCTCAGTACTCGGGGTGCTGGGTGCTCATTCTTGGGGTGCTGGGTGCTCAGTGCTCGGGGTGCTGCTTGCGCAGTACTCAGGGTGCTGGGTGCTCAGTGCTCAGGGTGCTGGGTGCTCAGTACTCAGGGTGCTGGGTGCTCAGTGCTCAGGGTGCTGGGTGCTCAGTACTCAGGGTGCTGGGCGCACAGTGCTCAGGGTGCTGGGTGCTCAGTACACAGGGTGCTGGGAGCTCAGTGCTCACGGTGATCGGTGCTCAGTACTCAGTGTGCTCAGTACTCAGGGTACTGGGTGCTCGGTGCTCGGGGTGCTGGGAGCTCAGTACTCAGGGTGCTGGGTGCTCAGTGCTCGGGGTGCTGGGTGCTCAGTGCTCAGGGTGATCGGTGCTCAGTACTGAGGGTGCTGGGTGCTCAGTGCTCAGGGTGCTGGGTGTTCAGTCCACAGGGTGCTCAGTGCTCAGGGTGCTGGGTGCTCAGTGCTCGGGGTGCTTGGTGCTCAGTGCTCGCGGTGCTGGGTGTTCAGTGCTCAGTGCTCAGGGTGCTGGTTGCTCAGTACTCAGGGTGCTGGATGCTCAGTATGTTGGGTGCTCACTACTCAGGGTGCTGCGTGCTCAGTGCTCAGGGTGCTGGGTGCTCAGTGCTCAGGGTGCTGGGTGCTCAGTGCTCAGGGTGCTGGGTGCTCAGTACTCAGGGTGCTGGGTGCTCAGTGCTCGGGGTGCTGGGTGCTCAGTGCTCAGGGTGCTGGGTGCTCAGTACTCAGGGTGCTGGGTGCTCAGTACTCGGGTGATGGGTTCTCAGTGCTCAGGGTGCTGGGTGCTCAGTGCTCGGGGTGCTGGGTGCTCAGTGCTCAGTACTCAGGGTGCTGGGTGCTTAGTACTCGGGGTGCTGGATGCTCAGTGCTCAGTACTCAGGGTGCTGGGTGCTCAGTGCTCAGGGTGCTCGGTGCTCAGTACTCGGGGTGCTGGGTGCTCATTCTTGGGGTGCTGGGTGCTCAGTGCTCGGGGTGCTGCTTGCGCAGTACTCAGGGTGCTGGGTGCTCAGTGCTCAGGGTGCTGGGTGCTCAGTACTCAGGGTGCTGGGTGCTCAGTGCTCAGGGTGCTGGGTGCTCAGTACTCAGGGTGCTGGGCGCACAGTGCTCAGGGTGCTGGGTGCTCAGTACACAGGGTGCTGGGAGCTCAGTGCTCACGGTGATCGGTGCTCAGTACTCAGTGTGCTCAGTACTCAGGGTACTGGGTGCTCGGTGCTCGGGGTGCTGGGAGCTCAGTACTCAGGGTGCTGGGTGCTCAGTGCTCGGGGTGCTGGGTGCTCAGTGCTCAGGGTGATCGGTGCTCAGTACTGAGGGTGCTGGGTGCTCAGTGCTCAGTGTGCTGGGTGTTCAGTCCACAGGGTGCTCAGTGCTCAGGGTGCTGGGTGCTCAGTGCTCGGGGTGCTTGGTGCTCAGTGCTCGGGGTGCTGGGTGTTCAGTGCTCAGTGCTCAGGGTGCTGGTTGCTCAGTACTCAGGGTGCTGGATGCTCAGTACTCAGGATGCTGGGTGCTCAGTGCTCAGGGTGCTGGGTGCTCAGTACTCAGGGTGCTGGGTGATCAGTGCTCGGGGTGCTGGGTGCTCAGTGCTGAGTGTGCTGGGTGCTCAGTGCTCAGGGTGCTGGGTGCTCAGTACTCAGGGTGCTGGGTGCTCAGTGCTCGGGTTGCTCGGTGCTCAGTACTCAAGTGGCTGGGTGCTCAGGGTGCTGGGTGCTCAGTGATCAGGGTGCTGGGTGCTCAGTACTCAGGGTGCTCGGTGCTCAGTACTCAGGGTTCTCAGTGCTCAGTACTCAGGGTGCTGGGTACTCAGTGCTCAGGGTGCTGGGTGCTCAGTACTCAGGGTGCTCAGTGCTCAGTACTTAGGGTGCTTGGTGCTCAGTACTCAGGGTGCTCAGTGCTCAGTACTCGGTGTGCTGGGTGCTCAGTGCTCAGCCTGCTCAGTGCTCAGTGCTTGGGGTGCTGGGCGCTCAGTGCTCAGGGCGCTGGGTGCTCAGTGCTCGGGGTGCTGTGTGCTCAGTACTCGGGGTGCTGGGTGCTCAGTGTTCAGGTTGCTCAGTGCTCAGTACTCAGTGCTCAGGGTGCTCAGTGCTCAGTGCTCAGGGTGCTGGGTGTTCAGTACTCAGGGTGCTGGGTGCTCAGTACTCAGGGTGCTGGGTGCTCAGTGCTCAGGGTGCTGGGTTCTCAGTGCTCGGGGCCCTGGGTGCTCAGTGCTCGGGGTGCTCGGAGCTCAGTACTCAGGGTGCTGGGTGCTCAGTGCTCGGGGTGATCGGTGCTCAGTACTCAGGGTGCTGGGTGCTCAGTGCTCTGGGTGCTCGGTGCTCAGTACGTTGGGTGCTCACTACTCAGGGTGCTGCGTGCTCAGTGCTCAGGGTGCTGGGTGCTCAGTGCTCAGGGTGCTGGGTGCTCAGTGCTCAGGGTGCTGGGTGCTCAGTGCTCAGGGTGCTGGGTGCTCAGTGCTCGGGGTGATCGGTGCTCAGTACTCAGGGTGCTGGGTGCTCAGTGCTCTGGGTGCTCAGTGCTCAGGGTGCTGGGTGCTCAGTGCACAGGGTGCTTGATGCTCAGTATGTTGGGTGCTAACTACTCAGGGTGCTGCGTGCTCAGTGCTCAGGGTGCTGGGTGCTCAGTGCTCAGGGTGCTGGGTGCTCAGTGCTCAGGGTGCTGGGTGCTCAGTACTCAGGGTGCTGGGTGCTCAGTGCTCGGGGTGCTGGGTGCTCAGTGCTCAGGGTGCTGGGTGCTCAGTACTCAGGGTGTTGGTTGCCCAGTACTCGGGGTGCTTTGTGCTCAGTACTCAGGGTGCTGGGTGCTCAGTACTCAGGGTGCTGGGTGCTCAGTGCTCGGGGTGCTGGGTGCTCAGTGCTCAGTACTCAGGGTGCTGGGTGCTTAGTACTCGGGGTGCTGGATGCTCAGTGCTCAGTACTCAGGGTGCTGGGTGCTCAGTGCTCAGGGTGCTCGGTGCTCAGTACTCGGGGTGCTGGGTGCTCATTCTTGGGGTGCTGGGTGCTCAGTGCTCGGGGTGCTGCTTGCGCAGTACTCAGGGTGCTGGGTGCTCAGTGCTCAGGGTGCTGGGTGCTCAGTACTCAGGGTGCTGGGTGCTCAGTGCTCAGGGTGCTGGGTGCTCAGTACTCAGGGTGCTGGGCGCACAGTGCTCAGGGTGCTGGGTGCTCAGTACACAGGGTGCTGGGAGCTCAGTGCTCACGGTGATCGGTGCTCAGTACTCAGTGTGCTCAGTACTCAGGGTACTGGGTGCTCGGTGCTCGGGGTGCTGGGAGCTCAGTACTCAGGGTGCTGGGTGCTCAGTGCTCGGGGTGCTGGGTGCTCAGTGCTCAGGGTGATCGGTGCTCAGTACTGAGGGTGCTGGGTGCTCAGTGCTCAGGGTGCTGGGTGTTCAGTCCACAGGGTGCTCAGTGCTCAGGGTGCTGGGTGCTCAGTGCTCGGGGTGCTTGGTGCTCAGTGCTCGCGGTGCTGGGTGTTCAGTGCTCAGTGCTCAGGGTGCTGGTTGCTCAGTACTCAGGGTGCTGGATGCTCAGTATGTTGGGTGCTCACTACTCAGGGTGCTGCGTGCTCAGTGCTCAGGGTGCTGGGTGCTCAGTGCTCAGGGTGCTGGGTGCTCAGTGCTCAGGGTGCTGGGTGCTCAGTACTCAGGGTGCTGGGTGCTCAGTGCTCGGGGTGCTGGGTGCTCAGTGCTCAGGGTGCTGGGTGCTCAGTACTCAGGGTGCTGGGTGCTCAGTACTCGGGTGATGGGTTCTCAGTGCTCAGGGTGCTGGGTGCTCAGTGCTCGGGGTGCTGGGTGCTCAGTGCTCAGTACTCAGGGTGCTGGGTGCTTAGTACTCGGGGTGCTGGATGCTCAGTGCTCAGTACTCAGGGTGCTGGGTGCTCAGTGCTCAGGGTGCTCGGTGCTCAGTACTCGGGGTGCTGGGTGCTCATTCTTGGGGTGCTGGGTGCTCAGTGCTCGGGGTGCTGCTTGCGCAGTACTCAGGGTGCTGGGTGCTCAGTGCTCAGGGTGCTGGGTGCTCAGTACTCAGGGTGCTGGGTGCTCAGTGCTCAGGGTGCTGGGTGCTCAGTACTCAGGGTGCTGGGCGCACAGTGCTCAGGGTGCTGGGTGCTCAGTACACAGGGTGCTGGGAGCTCAGTGCTCACGGTGATCGGTGCTCAGTACTCAGTGTGCTCAGTACTCAGGGTACTGGGTGCTCGGTGCTCGGGGTGCTGGGAGCTCAGTACTCAGGGTGCTGGGTGCTCAGTGCTCGGGGTGCTGGGTGCTCAGTGCTCAGGGTGATCGGTGTGCTCAGTACTGAGGGTGCTGGGTGCTCAGTGCTCAGTGTGCTGGGTGTTCAGTCCACAGGGTGCTCAGTGCTCAGGGTGCTGGGTGCTCAGTGCTCGGGGTGCTTGGTGCTCAGTGCTCGGGGTGCTGGGTGTTCAGTGCTCAGTGCTCAGGGTGCTGGTTGCTCAGTACTCAGGGTGCTGGATGCTCAGTACTCAGGATGCTGGGTGCTCAGTGCTCAGGGTGCTGGGTGCTCAGTACTCAGGGTGCTGGGTGATCAGTGCTCGGGGTGCTGGGTGCTCAGTGCTGAGTGTGCTGGGTGCTCAGTGCTCAGGGTGCTGGGTGCTCAGTACTCAGGGTGCTGGGTGCTCAGTGCTCGGGTTGCTCGGTGCTCATGTACTCAAGTGGCTGGGTGCTCAGGGTGCTGGGTGCTCAGTGATCAGGGTGCTGGGTGCTCAGTACTCAGGGTGCTCGGTGCTCAGTACTCAGGGTTCTCAGTGCTCAGTACTCAGGGTGCTGGGTACTCAGTGCTCAGGGTGCTGGGTGCTCAGTACTCAGGGTGCTCAGTGCTCAGTACTTAGGGTGCTTGGTGCTCAGTACTCAGGGTGCTCAGTGCTCAGTACTCGCGTGTGCTGGGTGCTCAGTGCTCAGCCTGCTCAGTGCTCAGTGCTTGGGGTGCTGGGCGCTCAGTGCTCAGGGCGCGTGGGTGCTCAGTGCTCGGGGGGTGCTGTGTGCTCAGTACTCGGGGTGCTGGGTGCTCAGTGTTCAGGTTGCTCAGTGCTCAGTACTCAGTGCTCAGGGTGCTCAGTGCTCAGTGCTCAGGGTGCTGGGTGTTCAGTACTCAGGGTGCTGGGTTGCTCAGTACTCAGGGTGCTGGGTGCTCAGTGCTCAGGGTGCTGGGTTCTCAGTGCTCGGGGCCCTGGGTGCTCAGTGCTCGGGGTGCTCGGAGCTCAGTACTCAGGGTGCTGGGTGCTCAGTGCTCGGGGTGATCGGTGCTCAGTACTCAGGGTGCTGGGTGCTCAGTGCTCTGGGTGCTCGGTGCTCAGTACGTTGGGTGCTCACTACTCAGGGTGCTGCGTGCTCAGTGCTCAGGGATGCTGGGTGCTCGAGTGCTCAGGGGTGCTGGGTGCTCAGTGCTCAGGGTGCTGGGTGCTCAGTGCTCAGGGTGCTGGGGTGCTCAGTGCTCGGGGTGATCAGTGCTCAGTACTCAGGGTGCTGGGTGCTCAGTGCTCTGGGTGCTCAGTGCTCAGGGTGCTGGGTGCTCAGTGCACAGGGTGCTTGATGCTCAGTATGTTGGGTGCTAACTACTCAGGGTGCTGCGTGCTCAGTGCTCAGGGTGCTGGGTGCTCAGTGCTCAGGGTGCTGGGTGCTCAGTGCTCAGGGTGCTGGGTGCTCAGTACTCAGGGTGCTGGGTGCTCAGTGCTCGGGGTGCTGGGTGCTCAGTGCTCAGGGTGCTGGGGTGCTCAGTACTCAGGGTGTTGGTTGCCCAGTACTCGGGGTGCTTTGTGCTCAGTACTCAGGGTGCTGGGTGCTCAGTAACTCAGGGTGGCTGGGTGCTCAGTGCTCGGGGTGCTGGGTGCTTCAGTGCTCAGTACTCAGGGTGCTGGGTGCTTAGTACTCGGGGTGCTGGATGCTCAGTGCTCAGTACTCAGGGTTGCTGGGTGCTCAGTGCTCAGGGTGCTCGGTGCTCAGTACTCGGGGTGCTGGGTGCTCATTCTTGGGGTGCTGGGTGCTCAGTGCTCGGGGTGCTGCTTGCGC
>NW_024544694.1:0-30574 GCF_018167655.1 Microtus oregoni
ACCCTGAGTACTGAGCACCCAGCACCCTGAGTACTGAGCACTCAGCACCTCGAGTACTGAGCACCCAGCACCGTCAGTACTGAGCACCCCAGCACCCCTGAGCACTGAGCACCCAGCACCCTGAGCACTGAGCACCCAGCACCCTGAGTACTGAGCACCCAGCACCCAGAGCACTGAGCACCCAGCACCCTGAGCACTGAGCACCCAGCACCCTGAGCACTGAGCAACCCAGCACCCTGAGTAGTGAGCACCCAACGTACTGAGCACCGAGCACCCCGAGCACTGAGCACCCAGCACCCTGAGTACTGAGCACCGAGCACCCTGAGCACTGAGCACCCAGCACCCTGAGTACTGAGCTCCGAGCACCCCAAGCACTGAGCACCCAGCACCCCGAGCACCGAGCACCCTGAGCACTGAGCACCCAGCACCCTGAGTAACTGAGCACCCAGCACCCTGAGCAATGAGCACCCTGAGTAATGAGCACCCAGCACCTTGAGCACTGAGCACCGAGCACCCCGAGCACTGAGGCACCCAGCACCCGGAGTACTGAGCACCCAGCACCCTGAGCTCCTGAGCACCCAGCACCCTGAGTACTGAGCACCCAGCACCCTGAGTACTGAGCACCGAGCACCCTGAGCCACTGAACCCCCAGCACCCTGAGTACTGAGCACCCAGCACCGCGAGCACTGAGCACATAGCACACCCCGAGCCCTGAGCACCCAGCACCCTGAGTACTGAGCACCCAGCACCCTGAGTACTGAGCACCCAGCACCCCTGAGCACTGAGTACCCAGCATCCTGAGCACTGAGCACCCAGCAACCTGAGCACTGAGCACACAGCACCCTGAGCACTGAGCACCCAGCACCCTGAGTACTGAGCACTGAGCACCCAGCACCCCGAGCACTGAGCACCCAGCACCTTGAGTACTGAGCAACGAGCACCCCGAGCACTGAGCACCCAGCACCCTGAGTACTGAGCTCCGAGCACCCCGAGCACTGAGCACCCTGAGCACTGAGCACCGAGCACCCTGAGCACTGAGCACCCAGCACCCTGAGTACTGAGCACCCAGCACCCTGAGCAATAAGCACCCTGAGTACTGAGCACCCAGCACCTTGAGCACTGAGCACCGAGCACCCCGAGCACTGAGCACCCAGCACCCGGAGTACTGAGCACCCAGCACCCTGAGTACTAAGCACCCGAGCACCCTGAGTACTGAGCACCCAGCACCCTGAGCACTGAACACACAGCACCCTGAGTACTGAGCACCGAGCACCCCCGAGCACTGAGCACCCAGCACTGCGAGCACTGAGCACCCAGCACCCCGGAGCACTGAGCACACAGCACCCTGAGTACTGAGCACCCAGCACCCTGAGTACTGAGCACCCAGCACCCTGAGCACTGAGCACCCAGCACCCTGAGCACTGAGCACACAGCACCCTGAGCACTGAACACCCAGCACCCTGAGTAATGAGCACTGAGCACCCAGCACCCTGAGCACTGAGTATCCAGCACCCTGAGTACTGAGCACTGAGCACCCAGCACCCCGAGCACTGTGCACCCAGCACCCTGAGCACTGAGCACCCAGCACCCGAGTACTGAGCACCCAGCACCCTGAGTACTGAGCACCCTGCACCCTGAGTACTGAGCACCCAGCACCCTGAGTACTGAGCACCCAGCACCCTGAGTACTGAGCACCCTGAGCACTGAGCACATAGCACCCCCGAGCACTGAGCACCCAACACCCTGAGTACTGAGCACCGAGCACCCTGAGCACTGAGCACCCAGCACCCTGAGTACTGAGCTCCGAGCACCCCAAGCACTGAGCACCCAGCACCCCGAGCACCGAGCACCCTGAGCACTGAGCACCCAGCACCCTGAGTACTGAGCCACCCAGCACCCTGAGCAATGAGCACCCTGAGTACTGAGCACCAGCACCTTGAGCACTGAGCACCGAGCACCCCGTGCACTGAGCACCCAGCACCCCGGAGTACTGAGCACCCAGCACCCTGAGTACTAAGCACCGAGCACCCTGAGTACTGAGCACCCAGCACCCTGAGCACTGAACACACAGCACCCTGAGTACTGAGCACCCTCGAGCACTGAGCACCCAGCACCCTGAGTACTGAGCACCGAGCACCCTGAGCACTGAACACCCAGCACCCTGAGTACTGAGCACCCAGCACCGCGAGCACTGAGCACATAGCACCCCGAGCACTGAGCACCCAGCACCCTGAGTACTGAGCACCCTGCACCCTGAGTACTGAGGCACCCAGCACCCTTTGCACTGAGTACCCAGCACCCTGAGCACTGAGCACCCAGCACCCTGAGCACTGAGCACACAGCACCCTGAGCACTGAGCACCCAGCACCCTGAGTACTGAGCACTGAGCACCCAGGCATCCTGAGCACTGAGCACACAGCACCCTGAGCACTGAGCACCCAGCACCCTGAGTACTGAGCACTGAGCACCCAGCACCCCCGAGCACTGAGCACCAAGCACCCTGAGTACTGAGCACCGAGCACCCCGAGCACTGAGCACCCAGCACCCTGAGTACTGAGCTCCGAGCACCCCCGAGCACTGAGCACCCTGAGCACTGAGCACCGAGTACCTGAGCACTGAGTACCCAGCACCCTGAGCACTGAGCACACAGCACCCTGAGCACTGAGCACCCCAGCACCCTGAGCACTGAGCACCCAGCACCCTGAGTACTGAGCACTGAGCACCCAGCCCCCGAGCACTGAGCACCCAGCACCCCGAGTACTGAGCACTGAGCACCCTGAGTTCTGAGCACCCAGCACCCTGAGCACTGAGTACCAAGCACCCTGAGCACTGAGTACCCAGCACCCTGAGTACTGAGCACCCAGCACCCTGAGTACTGAGCACTCAGCACCTCGAGTACTGAGCACCCAGCACCGTCAGTACTGAGCACCCAGCACCCTGAGCACTGAGCACCCAGCACCCCTGAGCACTGAGCACCCAGCACCCCTGAGTACTGAGCACCCAGCACCCAGAGCACTGAGCACCCAGCACCCTGAGCACTGAGCACCCAGCACCCTGAGCACTGAGCACCCAGCACCCTGAGTAGTGAGCACCAACGTACTGAGCACCGAGCACCCCGAGCACTGAGCACCCAGCACCCTGAGTACTGAGCACCGAGCACCCTGAGCACTGAGCACCCAGCACCCTGAGTACTGAGCTCCGAGCACCCCCAAGCACTGAGCACCCAGCACCCCGAGCACCGAGCACCCTGAGCACTGAGCACCCAGCACCCTGAGTACTGAGCACCCAGCACCCTGAGCAATGAGCACCCTGAGTAATGAGCACCCAGCACCTTGAGCACTGAGCACCGAGCACCCCGAGCACTGAGCACCCAGCACCCGGAGTACTGAGCACCCAGCACCCTGAGTACTGAGCACCCAGCACCCTGAGTACTGAGCACCCAGCACCCTGAGTACTGAGCACCGAGCACCCTGAGCACTGAACACCCAGCACCCTGAGTACTGAGCACCCAGCACCGCGAGCACTGAGCACATAGCACCCCGAGCCCTGAGCACCCAGCACCCTGAGTACTGAGCACCCAGCACCCTGAGTACTGAGCACCCAGCACCCTGAGCACTGAGTACCCAGCATCCTGAGCACTGAGCACCCAGCAACCTGAGCACTGAGCACACAGCACCCTGAGCACTGAGCACCCAGCACCCTGAGTACTGAGCACTGAGCACCCAGCACCCCGAGCACTGAGCACCCAGCACCTTGAGTACTGAGCAACGAGCACCCCGAGCACTGAGCACCCAGCACCCTGAGTACTGAGCTCCGAGCACCCCGAGCACTGAGCACCCTGAGCACTGAGCACCGAGCACCCTGAGCACTGAGCACCCAGCACCCTGAGTACTGAGCACCCAGCACCCTGAGCAATAAGCACCCTGAGTACTGAGCACCCAGCACCTTGAGCACTGAGCACCGAGCACCCCGAGCACTGAGCACCCAGCACCCGGAGTACTGAGCACCCAGCACCCTGAGTACTAAGCACCGAGCACCCTGAGTACTGAGCACCCAGCACCCTGAGCACTGAACACACAGCACCCTGAGTACTGAGCACCGAGCACCCCGAGCACTGAGCACCCAGCACTGCGAGCACTGAGCACCCAGCACCCGGAGCACTGAGCACACTGCACCCTGAGTACTGAGCACCCAGCACCCTGAGTACTGAGCACCCAGCACCCTGAGCACTGAGCACCCAGCACCCTGAGCACTGAGCACACAGCACCCTGAGCACTGAACACCCAGCACCCTGAGTACTGAGCACTGAGCACCCAGCACCCTGAGCACTGAGTATCCAGCACCCTGAGTACTGAGCACTGAGCACCCAGCACCCCGAGCACTGTGCACCCAGCACCCTGAGCACTGAGCACCCAGCACCCGAGTACTGAGCACCCAGCACCCTGAGTACTGAGCACCCTGCACCCTGAGTACTGAGCACCCAGCACCCCGAGTACTGAGCACCCAGCACCCTGAGTACTGAGCACCCTGAGCACTGAGCACATAGCACCCCGAGCACTGAGCACCCAACACCCTGAGTACTGAGCACCGAGCACCCTGAGCACTGAGCACCCAGCACCCTGAGTACTGAGCTCCGAGCACCCCAAGCACTGAGCACCCAGCACCCCGAGCACCGAGCACCCTGAGCACTGAGCACCCAGCACCCTGAGTACTGAGCACCCAGCACCCTGAGCAATGAGCACCCTGAGTACTGAGCACCCAGCACCTTGAGCACTGAGCACCGAGCACCCCGTGCACTGAGCACCCAGCACCCGGAGTACTGAGCACCCAGCACCCTGAGTACTAAGCACCGAGCACCCTGAGTACTGAGCACCCAGCACCCTGAGCACTGAACACACAGCACCCTGAGTACTGAGCACCTCGAGCACTGAGCACCCAGCACCCTGAGTACTGAGCACCAAGCACCCTGAGCACTGAACACCCAGCACCCTGAGTACTGAGCACCCAGCACCGCGAGCACTGAGCACATAGCACCCCGAGCACTGAGCACCCAGCACCCTGAGTACTGAGCACCCTGCACCCTGAGTACTGAGCACCCAGCACCCTTTGCACTGAGTACCCAGCACCCTGAGCACTGAGCACCCAGCACCCTGAGCACTGAGCACACAGCACCCTGAGCACTGAGCACCCAGCACCTTGAGTACTGAGCAACGAGCACCCCGAGCACTGAGCACCCAGCACCCTGAGTACTGAGCTCCGAGCACCCCGAGCACTGAGCACCCTGAGCACTGAGCACCGAGCACCCTGAGCACTGAGCACCCAGCACCCTGAGTACTGAGCACCCAGCACCCTGAGCAATAAGCACCCTGAGTACTGAGCACCCAGCACCTTGAGCACTGAGCACCGAGCACCCCGAGCACTGAGCACCCAGCACCCGGAGTACTGAGCACCCAGCACCCTGAGTACTAAGCACCGAGCACCCCGAGCACTGAGCACCTGGCACCCTGAGTACTGAGCACCGATCACCCCGAGCACTGAGCACACAGCACCCTGAGTACTGAGCTCCGAGCACCCTGAGAACTGAACACCCAGCACCCTGAACACTGAGCACTGAGCACCCTGAGCACTGAGTACTGAGCACTGAGCACCCTGAACACTGAGCACCCAGCACCCCGAGTACTGAGCACCCAGCACCCCGAGCACTGAGCACCCAGCGCCCCGATCACTGAGCACCCAGCACCCCGAGAACTGAGCACTGAGCACCCTGAGCACTGAGCACCCAGCACCCCGAGTACTGAGCACTGAGCACCCTGAGCACTGAGCACCCAGCACCCCGAATACTGAGCACTGAGCACCCTGAGTACTGAGCACCCAGCACCCTGAGCACTGAGTACCCAGCACCTGAGCACTGAGCACCCAGCACCCTGAGCACTTAGCACCCAGCACCCTGAGCACTGAGCACCCAGCACCCTGAGGACTGAGCACTGAGCACCCAGCACCCCGAGCACTGAGCACCCAGCACCCTGAGGACTGAGCACTGAGCACCCAGCACCCCGAGCACTGAGCACCCAGCACTCTGAGCACTGAGCACCCAGCACCCCGAGAATGAGCAGCCAGGTCCCTGAGTACTGAGCACCCAGCACCCTGAGTACTGAGCACCCAGGACCCCGAGCACTGAGCACCCTGAGTACTGAGCACCCAGCACCCTGAGTACTGAGCACCGAGCTCCCCGAGCAGTGAGCACCCTGAGTACTGAGCACTAAGCACCCAGAGCACTGAGCACCCAGCACCCCGATCACTGAGCACCCAGCACCCTGAGCACTGAGCACCCAGCACCCCGAGCACTGAGCACCGTGCACCCCGATCACTGAGCACCCAGCACCCCGAGTACTGAGCACCCAGCACCCCGAGCACTGAGCACCCAGCGCCCCGAGTTCTGAGCACCCAGCACTCCGAGCACTGAGCACTGAGCACCCTGAGCACTGAGCACCCAGCACCCCGAGTACTGAGCACTGAGCACCCTGAGTACTGAGCACCAAGCACCCCAAGTACTGAGCACTGAGCACCCTGAGTACTGAGCACCCAGCACCCTGAGCACTGAGTACCCAGCACCCTGAGTACTGAGCACTGAGAACCCTGAGTACTGAGCACCGAGCACCCTGAGTACTGAGCACCCAGCACCCTGATCACTGAGCACAGAGCATCCCGAGGACTGAGCACCCAGCACACTGAGCACTGTGCACCCAACACCTTGAGAACTGAGCACCGAGCACCCCGAGCACTGAGCACCCAGCACCCTGAGTACTGAGCACCCAGCACCCTGAGCACTGAGCACCCAGCACCCTGAGCACTGAGCACCCAGCACCCCGAGCACTGATCACCCAGCACCCTGAGTACTGAGCACCCAGCACCCTGAGCACTGAGCACCCAGCACCCTGAGTACTGAGCACCCAGCACCCTGAGTACTGAGCAACCAGCACCCTGAGCACTGAGCACTGAGCACCCAGCACCCTGGGCACTGAGCACCCAGCACCCCGAGCACTGAGCACTAGGTACCCCGAGCACTGAGCACCCAGCATCCTGAGCACTGAGCACCCAGCACCCTGAGCACTGAGCACCCAGCACCCTGAGTACTGAGCACCCAGCACCCTGAGCACTGAGTACCCAGCACCCTGAGCACTGAGCACCCAGCACCCTGAGCACTGAGCACGCAGCACAATGAGCACTGAGCACCCAGCACCCTGAGTACTGAGCACTGAGCACCCAGCACCCCGAGCACTGAGCACCCAGCACACAGAGTACTGAGCACTGAGCACCCAGCACCCCGAGCACTGAGCACCCAGCACCCTTAGCACTGAGCACCCAGCACCCGAGTACTGAGCACCCAGCACCCTGAGTACTGAGCACCCAGCACCCTGAGTACTGAGCACCCAGCACCCCGAGTACTGAGCACCCAGCACCCTGAGTACTGAGCACCCAGCACCTTGAGCACTGAGCACCCAGCACCCCGAGCACTGAGCACCCAGCACCCTGAGTACTGAGCACCCAGCACCCTGAGCACTGAGCACCCAGCACCCTGAGCACTGAGCACCCAGCACCCTGAGCACTGAGCACCCAGCACCCTGAGTAGTGAGCACCCAACGTACTGAGCACCCAGCACCCTGAGCACTGAGCACCCAGCACCCTGAGTAGTGAGCACCCAACGTACTGAGCACCGATCACCCCGAGCACTGAGCATCCAGCACCCTGAGTACTGAGCACCGAGCACCCTGAGCACTGAGCACCCAGCACCCTGAGTACTGAGCTCCGAGCACCCCGAGCACTGAGCACCCAGCACCCCGAGCACCGAGCACCCTGAGCACCGAGCACCCAGCACCCTGAGTACTGAGCACCATGCACCCTGAGCAATGAGCACCCTGAGTACTGAGCACCCAGCACCTTGAGCACTGAGCACCGAGCACCCCGAGCACTGAGCACCCAGCACCCGGAGTACTGATCACCCAGCACCCTGAGTACTAAGCACCGAGCACCCTGAGTACTGAGCACCCAGCACCCTGAGCACTGAACACACAGCACCCTGAGTACTGAGCACCTCGAGCACTGAGCACCCAGCACCCTGAGTACTGAGCACCGAGCACGCCGAGCACTGAGCACCCAGCACCGCGAGCACTGAGCACCCAGCACCCTGAGTACTGAGCACTGAGCACCCAGCACCCTGAGTACTGAGCACCGAGCACCCCGAGCACTGAGCACCCAGCACCCTGAGCACTGAGCACCGAGCACCCTGAGCACTGAGTACCCAGCACCCTGAGCACTGAGCACCCAGCACCCTGAGCACTGAGCACCCAGCACCCTGAGTACTGAGCACTGAGCACCCAGCACCCCGAGCACTGAGCACCCAGCACCCCGAGTACTGAGCAATGAGCACCCTGAGTACTGAGCACCCAGCACCCTGAGCACTGAGCACCCAGCACCCTGAGCACTGAGCACCCAGCACCCTGAGTACTGAGCACTAAGCACCCAGCACCCCGAGCACTGAGCACCCAGCACCCTGAGCACTGAGCACCCAGCACCTGAGTACTGAGCACCCAGCACCCTGAGTACTGAGCACCCAGCACCCTGAGTACTGAGCACCCAGCAACTCGAGTACTGGGCACCCAGCACCGTGAGTACTGAGCACCCAGCACCCTGAGCACTGAGCACCCAGCACCCCGAGCACTGAGCACCCAGCACCATGAGTACTGAGCACCCAGCACCCTGAGTACTGAGCACTGAGCACCCAGCACCCTGAGCACTGAGCACCAAGCACCCTGAGTACTGAGCACTGAGCACCCAGGACCCCGAGCACTGAGCACCAAGCACCCTGAGCACTGAGCACCCAGCACCCGAGTACTGAGCACCCAGCACCCTGAGTACTGAGCACCCTGCACCCTGAGTACTGAGCACCCAGCACCCCGAGTACTGAGCACCCAGCACCCTGAGTACTGAGCACCCAGCACCCTGAGCACTGAGCACATAGCACCCCGAGCACGGAGCACCCAGCACCCTGAGTACTGAGCACCCAGCACCCTGAGCACTGAGCACCCAGCACCCTGAGCACTGAGCACCCAGCACCCTGAGCACTGAGCACCCAGCACCCTGAGTAGTCTGCACCCAACGTACTGAGCACCGAGCACCCCGAGCACTGAGCACCTGGCACCCTGAGTACTGAGCACCGATCACCCCGAGCACTGAGCACACAGCACCCTGAGTACTGAGCTCCGAGCACCCCGAGAACTGAACACCCAGCACCCTGAGCACTGAGCACTGAGCACCCTGAGCACTGAGTACTGAGCACTGAGCACCCTGAACACTGAGCACCCAGCACCCCGAGTACTGAGCACCCAGCACCCCGAGCACTGAGCACCCAGCGCCCCGATCACTGAGCACCTAGCACCCCGAGAACTGAGCACTGAGCACCCTGAGCACTGAGCACCCAGCACCCCGAGTACTGAGCACTGAGCACCCTGAGCACTGAGCACCCAGCACCCCGAATACTGAGCACTGAGCACCCTGAGTACTGAGCACCCAGCACCCTGAGCACTGAGTACCCAGCACCTGAGCACTGAGCACCCAGCACCCTGAGCACTTAGCACCCAGCACCCTGAGCTCTGAGCACCCAGCACCCTGAGGACTGAGCACTGAGCACCCAGCACCCCGAGCACTGAGCACCCAGTACCCTGAGTACTGAGCACTGAGCACCCAGCACCCCGAGCACTGAGCACCCAGCACTCCGAGCACTGAGCACCCAGCACCCCGAGAATGAGCAGCCAGGTCCCTGAGTACTGAGCACCCAGCACCCTGAGTACTGAGCACCCAGCACCCCGAGCACTGAGCACCCTGAGTACTGAGCACCCAGCACCCTGAGTACTGAGCACTACGCACCCAGAGCACTGAGCACCCAGCATCCCGAGCACGGAGCACCCAGGACCCCGAGCACTGAGTACTGAGCACCCAGCACCCTGAGTACTGAGCACCGAGCTCCCCGAGCAGTGAGCACCCTGAGTACTGAGCACTAAGCACCCAGAGCACTGAGCACCCAGCACCCCGATCACTGAGCACCCAGCACCCTGAGCACTGAGCACCCAGCACCCCGAGCACTGAGCACCCTGCACCCCGATCACTGAGCACCCAGCACCCCGAGTACTGAGCACACAGCACCCCGAGCACTGAGCACCCAGCGCCCCGAGCACTGAGCACTGAGCACCCTGAGCACTGAGAACCCAGCACCCCGAGTACTGAGCACTGAGCACCCTGAGTACTGAGCACCCAGCACCCTGAGTACTGAGCACCGAGCACCCCGAGCACTGAGCACCCAGCACCGCGAGCACTGAGAACCCAGCACCCTGAGTACTGAGCACTGAGCACCCAGCACCCTGAGTACTGAGCACCGAGCACCCCGAGCACTGAGCACCCAGCACCGCGAGCACTGAGCACCCTGCACCCTGAGCACTGAGCACCGAGCACCCTGAGCACTGAGTACCCAGCACCCTGAGCACTGAGCACCCAGCACCCTGAGCACTGAGCACCCAGCACCCTGAGTACTGAGCACTGAGCACCCAGCACCCCGAGCACTGAGCACCCAGCACCCCGAGTACTGAGCACTGAGCACCCTGAGTACTGAGCACCCAGCACCCTGAGCACTGAGCACCCAGCACCCTGAGCACTGAGCACCCAGCACCCTGAGTACTGAGCACTGAGCACCCAGCACCCCGAGCACTGAGCACCCAGCACCCTGAGCACTGAGCACCCAGCACCAGAGTACTGAGCACCCAGCACCCTGAGTACTGAGCACCCAGCACCCTGAGTACTGAGCACCCAGCACCTCGAGTACTGAGCACCCAGCACCGTGAGTACTGAGCACCCAGCACCCTGAGCACTGAGCACCCAGCACCCCGAGCACTGAGCACCCAGCACCCTGAGTACTGAGCACCCAGCACCCTGAGCACTGAGCACCCAGCACCCTGAGCACTGAGCACCCAGCACCCTGAGCACTGAGCACCCAGCACCCTGAGTAGTCTGCACCCAACGTACTGAGCACCGAGTACCCCGAGCACTGAGCACCTGGCACCCTGAGTACTGAGCACCGATCACCCCGAGCACTGAGCACACAGCACCCTGATTATTGAGCTCCGAGCACCCCGAGAACTGAACACCCAGCACCCTGAGCACTGAGCACTGAGCACCCTGAGCACTGAGTACTGAGCACTGAGCACCCTGAACACTGAGCACCCAGCACCCCGAGTACTGAGCACCCAGCACCCCGAGCACTGAGCACCCAGCGCCCCGATCACTGAGCACCCAGCACCCCGAGAACTGAGCACTGAGCACCCTGAGCACTGAGCACCCAGCACCCCGAGTACTGAGCACTGAGCACCCTGAGCACTGAGCACCCAGCACCCCGAATACTGAGCACTGAGCACCCTGAGTACTGAGCACCCAGCAACCTGAGCACTGAGTACAAAGCACCTGAGCACTGAGCACCCAGCACCCTGAGCACTTAGCACCCAGCACCCTGAGCACTGAGCACCCAGCACCCTGAGGACTGAGCACTGAGCACCCAGCACCCCGAGCACTGAGCACCCAGCACCCTGAGTACTGAGCACTGAGCACCCAGCACCCCGAGCACTGAGCACCCAGCACTCCGAGCACTGAGCACCCAGCACCCCGAGAATGAGCAGCCAGGTCCCTGAGTACTGAGCACCCAGCACCCTGAGTACTGAGCACCCAGCACCCCGAGCACTGAGCACCCTGAGTACTGAGCACCCAGCAACCTGAGTACTGAGCACTACGCACCCAGAGCACTGAGCACCCAGCATCCTGAGCACGGAGCACCCAGGACCCCGAGCACTGAGTACTGAGCACCCAGCACCCTGAGTACTGAGCACCGAGCTCTCCGAGCAGTGAGCACCCTGAGTACTGAGCACTAAGCACCCAGAGCACTGAGCACCCAGCACCCCGATCACTGAGCACCCAGCACCCTGAGCACTGAGCACCCAGCACCCCGAGCACTGAGCACCCTGCACCCCGATCACTGAGCACCCAGCACCCCGAGTACTGAGCACCCAGCACCCCGAGCACTGAGCACCCAGCGCCCCGAGCACTGAGCACCCAGCACTCCGAGCACTGAGCACTGAGCACCCTGTGCACTGAGCACCCAGCACCCCGAGTACTGAGCACTGAGCACCCTGAGTACTGAGCACCAAGCACCCCAAGTACTGAGCACTGAGCACCCTGAGTACTGAGCACCCAGCACCCTGAGCACTGAGTACCCAGCACCCTGAGTACTGAGCACTGAGAATCCTGACTGCTGAGCACCGAGCACCCTGAGTACTGAGCACCCAGCACCCTGATCACTGAGCACAGAGCATCCCGAGGACTGAGCACCCAGCACACTGAGCACTGTGCACCCAACACCTTGAGTACTGAGCACCGAGCACCCCGAGCACTGAGCACCCAGCACCCTGAGTACTGAGCACCCAGCACCCTGAGCACTGAGCACCCAGCACCCTGAGCACTGAGCACCCAGCACCCCGAGCACTGATCACCCAGCACCCTGAGTACTGAGCACCCAGCACCCTGAGCACTGAGCACCCAGCACCCTGAGTACTGAGCACCCAGCACCCTGAGTACTGAGCAACCAGCACCCTGAGCACTGAGCACTGAGCACCCAGCACCCTGGGCACTGAGCACTGAGCACCCAGCACCCCGAGCACTGAGCACTAGGTACCCCGAGCACTGAGCACCCAGCATCCTGAGCACTGAGCACCCAGCACCCTGAGCACTGAGCACCCAGCACCCTGAGTACTGAGCACCCAGCACCCTGAGCACTGAGTACCCAGCACCCTGAGCACTGAGCACCCAGCACCCTGAGCACTGAGCACCCAGCACAATGAGCAATGAGCACCCAGCACCCTGAGTACTGAGCACTGAGCACCCAGCACCCCGAGCACTGAGCACCCAGCACACTGAGTACTGAGCACTGAGCACCCAGCACCCCGAGCACTGAGCACCCAGCACCCTTAGCACTGAGCACCCAGCACCCGAGTACTGAGCACCCAGCACCCTGAGTACTGAGCACCCAGCACCCTGAGTACTGAGCACCCAGCACCCCGAGTACTGAGCACCCAGCACCCTGAGTACTGAGCACCCAGCACCTTGAGCACTGAGCACCCAGCACCCCGAGCACTGAGCACCCAGCACCCTGAGTACTGAGAACCCAGCACCCTGAGCACTGAGCACCCAGCACCCTGAGCACTGAGCACCCAGCACCCTGAGCACTGAGCACCCAGCACCCTGAGTAGTGAGCACCCAACGTACTGAGCACCGATCACCCCGAGCACTGAGCATCCAGCACCCTGAGTACTGAGCACCGAGCACCCTGAGCACTGAGCACCCAGCACCCTGAGTACTGAGCTCCGAGCACCCCGAGCACTGAGCACCCAGCACCCCGAGCACCGAGCACCCTGAGCACCGAGCACCCAGCACCCTGAGTACTGAGCACCATGCACGCTGAGCAATGAGCACCCTGAGTACTGAGCACCCAGCACCTTGAGCACTGAGCACCGAGCACCCCGAGCACTGAGCACCCAGCACCCGGAGTACTGATCACCCAGCACCCTGAGTACTAAGCACCGAGCACCCTGAGTACTGAGCACCCAGCACCCTGAGCACTGAACACACAGCACCCTGAGTACTGAGCACCTCGAGCACTGAGCACCCAGCACCCTGAGTACTGAGCACCGAGCACCCCGAGCACTGAGCACCCAGCACCGCGAGCACTGAGCACCCAGCACCCTGAGTACTGAGCACTGAGCACCCAGCACCCTGAGTACTGAGCACCGAGCACCCCGAGCACTGAGCACACAGCACCGCGAGCACTGAGCACCCAGCACCCTGAGCACTGAGCACCGAGCACCCTGAGCACTGAGTACCCAGCACCCTGAGCACTGAGCACCCAGCACCCTGAGCACTGAGCACCCAGCACCCTGAGTACTGAGCACTGAGCACCCAGCACCCCGAGCACTGAGCACCCAGCACCCCGAGTACTGAGCACTGAGCACCCTGAGTACTGAGCACCCAGCACCCTGAGCACTGAGCACCCAGCACCCTGAGCACTGAGCACCCAGCACCCTGAGTACTGAGCACTAAGCACCCAGCACCCCGAGCACAAAGCACCCAGCACGCTGAGCACTGAGCACCCAGCACCCGAGTACTGAGCAACCAGCACCCTGAGTACTGAGCACCCAGCACCCTGAGTACTGAGCACCCAGCACCTCGAGTACTGAGCACCCAGCACCGTGAGTACTGAGCACCCAGCACCCTGAGCACTGAGCACCCAGCACCCCGAGCACTGAGCACCCAGCACCCTGAGTACTGAGCACCCAGCACCCTGAGCACTGAGCACACAGCACCCTGAGCACTGAGCACCCAGCACCCAGAGTACTGAGCACTGAGCACCCAGCACCCTGAGCACTGAGCACCCAGCACCCTGAGTACTGAGCACTGAGCACCCAGCACCTCGAGCACTGAGCACCGAGCACCCTGAGCACTGAGCACCCAGCACCCGAGTACTGAGCACCCAGCACCCTGAGTACTGAGCACCCTGCACCCTGAGTACTGAGCACCCAGCACCCTGAGTACTGAGCACCCAGCACCCTGAGCACTGAGCACATAGCACCCCGAGCATGGAGCACCCAGCACCCTGAGTACTGAGCACCCAGCACCCTGAGCACTGAGCACCCAGCACCCTGAGCACTGAGCACCCAGCACCCTGAGTAGTGAGCACCCAACGTACTGAGCACCGAGCACCCCGAGCACTGAGCACCTGGCACCCTGAGTACTGAGCACCGATCACCCCGAGCACTGAGCACACAGCACCCTGAGTACTGAGCTCCGAGCACCCCGAGAACTGAGCACCCAGCGCCCCGAGCACTGAACACCCAGCACCCTGAGCACTGAGCACTGAGCACCCTGAGCAGTGAGTACTGATCACTGAGCACCCTGAACACTGAGCACCCAGCACCCCGAGCACTGAGCACCCAGCGCCCCGAGCACTGAGCACCCAGCACCCCGAGAACTGAGCACTGAGCACCCTGAGCACTGAGCACCCAGCACCCCGAGTACTGAGCACTGAGCACCCTGAGCACTGAGCACCCAGCACCCCGAATACTGAGCACTGAGCACCCTCAGTACTGAGCACCCAGCACCCTGAGCACTGAGTACCCAGCACCCTGAGCACTGAGCACCCAGCACCCTGAGCACTGAGCACCCAGGACCCTGAGCACTGAGCACCCAGCACCCTGAGTACTGAGCACTGAGTACCCAGCACCCCGAGCACTGAGCACCCAGCACCCTGAGTACTGAGCACTGAGCACCCAGCACCCCAAGCACTGAGCACCCAGCACTCCGAGCACTGAGAAGCCAGCACCCCGAGAATGAGCAGCCAGGACCCTGAGTACTGAGCACCCAGCACCCTGAGTACTGAGCACCCAGCACCCCGAGCACTGAGCACCCTGAGTACTGAGCACCCAGCACCCTGAGTACTGAGCACTAAGCACCCAGAGCACTGAGCACCCAGCATCCCGAGAACGGAGCACCCAGGACCCCGAGCACTGAGTACTGAGCACCCAGCACCCTGAGTACTGAGCACCGAGCTCCCCGAGCAGTGAGCACCCTGAGTACTGAGCAATAAGCACCCAGAGCACTGAGCACCCAGCACCCCGATCACTGAGCACCCAGCACCCTGAGCACTGAGCACCCAGCACCCCGAGCACTGAGCACCCTGCACCCCGATCACTGAGCACCGAGCACCCTGAGCACTGAGCACCCAGCACCCTGAGTACTGAGCACCCAGCACCGCGAGCACTGAGCACATAGCACCCCGAGCACTGAGCACCAAGCACCCTGAGTACTGAGCACCCAGCACCCTGAGTACTGAGCACCCAGCACCCTGAGCACTGAGTACCCAGCACCCTGAGCACTGAGCACCCAGCACCCTGAGCAATGAGCAAAGAGCACCCTGAGCACTGAGCACTGAGCACCCTGAGTACTGAGCACTGAGCACCCAGCACCCCGAGCACTGAGCACCCAGCACCTTGAGTACTGAGCACCGAGCACCCCGAGCACTGAGCACCCAGCACCCTGAGTACTGAGCTCCGAGCACCCCGAGCACTGAGCCCCCTGAGCACTGAGCACCGAGCACCCTGAGCACTGAGCACCCAGCACTCTGAGTACTGAGCACCCAGCAACCTGAGCAATAAGCACCCTGAGTACTGAGCACCCAGCATCTTGAGCACTGAGCACCGAGCACCCCGAGCACTGAGCACCCAGCACCCGGAGTACTGAGCACCCAGCACCCTGAGTACTAAGCACCAAGCACCCTGAGTACTGAGCACCCAGCACCCTGAGCACTGAACACACAGCACCCTGAGTACTGAGCACCTCGGGCACTGAGCACCCTGCACCCTGAGTACTGAGCACCGAGCACCCCGAGCACTGAGCACCCAGCACCGCGAGCACTGAGCACCCAGCACCCCGAGCACTGAGCACCCAGCACCCTGAGTACTGAGCACCCAGCACCCTGAGTACTGAGCACCCAGCACCCTGAGCACTGAGTACCCAGCACCCTGAGCACTGAGCACCCAGCACCCTGAGCACTGAGCACACAGCACCCTGAGCACTGAGCACCCAGCACCCTGAGTACTGAGCACTGAGCACCCAGCACCCTGAGCACTGAGCACGCAGCACCCTGAGTACTGAGCACTGAGCACCCAGCACCCCGAGCACTGAGCACCCAGCACCCTGAGCACTGAGCACCCAGCACCCGAGTACTGAGCACCCAGCACCCTGAGTACTGAGCACCCTGCACCCTGAGTACTGAGCACCCAGCACCCCGAGTACTGAGCACCCAGCACCCTGAGTACTGAGCACCCAGCACCCTGAGCAATGAGCACATAGCACCCCGAGCACGGAGCACCCAGCACCCTGAGTACTGAGCACCCAGCACCCTGAGCACTGAGCACCCAGCACCCTGAGCACTGAGCACCCAGCACCCTGAGCACTGAGCACCCAGCACCCTGAGTAGTCTGCACCCAACGTACTGAGCACCGAGCACCCCGAGCACTGAACACCTGGCACCCTGAGTACTGAGCACCGATCACCCCGAGCACTGTGCACACAGCACCCTGAGTACTGAGCTCCGAGCACCCCGAGAACTGAGCACCCAGCGCCCCGAGCACTGAACACCCAGCACCCTGAGCACTGAGCACTGAGCACCCTGAGCACTGAGTACTGAGCACTGAGCACCCTGAACACTGAGCACCCAGCACCCTGAGTACTGAGCACCCAGCACCCCGAGCACTGAGCACCCAGCGCCCCGATCACTGAGCACCCAGCACCCCGAGTACTGAGCACTGAGCACCCTGAGCACTGAGCACCCAGCACCCCGAATACTGAGCACTGAGCACCCTGAGTACTGAGCACCCAGCACCCTGAGCACTGAGTACCCAGCACCTGAGCACTGAGCACCCAGCACCTTGAGCACTTAGCACCCAGCACCCTGAGCACTGAGCACCCAGCACCCTGAGGACTGAGCACTGAGCACCCAGCAACCCGAGCACTGAGCACCCAGCACCCTGAGTACTGAGCACTGAGCACCCAGCACCCCGAGCACTGAGCACCCAGCACTCCGAGCACTGAGCACCCAGCACCCCGAGAATGAGCAGCCAGGTCCCTGAGTACTGAGCACCCAGCACCCTGAGTACTGAGGACCCAGCACCCCGAGCACTGAGCACCCTGAGTACTGAGCACCCAGCACCCTGAGTACTGAGCACTACGCACGGAGAGCACTGAGCACCCAGCATCCCGAGCACGGAGCACCCAGGACCCCGAGCACTGAGTACTGAGCACCCAGCACCCTGAGTACTGAGCACCGAGCTCCCCGAGCAGTGAGCACCCTGAGTACTGAGCACTAAGCACCCAGAGCACTGAGCACCCAGCACCCCGATCACTGAGCACCCAGCACCCTGAGCACTGAGCACCCAGCACCCCGAGCACTGAGCACCCTGCACCCCGATCACTGAGCACCCAGCACCCCGAGTACTGAGCACCCAGCACCAGGAGCACTGAGCACCCTGCGCCCCGAGCACTGAGCACCCAGCACTCCGAGCACTGAGCACTGAGCACCCTGAGCACTGAGCACCCAGCACCCCGAGTACTGAGCACTGAGCACCCTGAGTACTGAGCACCAAGCACCCCAAGTACTGAGCACTGAGCACCCTGAGTACTGAGCACCCAGCACCCTGAGCACTGAGTACCCAGCACCCTGAGTACTGAGCACTGAGAACCCTGAGTACTGAGCACCGAGCACCCTGAGTACTGAGCACCCAGCACCCTGATCACTGAGCACAGAGCATCCCGAGGACTGAGCACCCAGCACACTGAGCACTGTGCACCCAACACCTTGAGTACTGAGCACCGAGCACCCCGAGCACTGTGCACCCAGCACCCTGAGTACTGAGCACCCAGCACCCTGAGCACTGAGCACCCAGCACCCTGAGCACTGAGCACCCAGCACCCCGAGCACTGATCACCCAGCACCCTGAGTAGTGAGCACCCAGCACCCTGAGCACTGAGCACCCAGCACGCTGAGTACTGAGCACCCAGCACCCTGAGTACTGAGCAACCAGCACCCTGAGCACTGAGCACTGAGCACCCAGCACCCTGGGCACTGAGCACTGAGCACCCAGCACCCCGAGCACTGAGCACTAGGTACCCCGAGCACTGAGCACGAAGCATCCTGAGCACTGAGCACCCAGCACCCTGAGCACTGAGCACCCAGCACCCTGAGTACTGAGCACCCAGCACCCTGAGCACTGAGTACCCAGCACCCTGAGCACTGAGCACCCAGCACCCTGAGCACTGAGCACCCAGCACAATGAGCACTGAGCACCCAGCACCCTGAGTACTGAGCACTGAGCACCCAGCACCCCGAGCACTGAGCACCCAGCACACTGAGTACTGAGCACTGAGCACCCAGCACCCCGAGCACTGAGCACCCAGCACCCTTAGCACTGAGCACCCAGCACCCGAGTACTGAGCACCCAGCACCCTGAGTACTGAGCACCCAGCACCCTGAGTACTGAGCACCCAGCACCCCGAGTACTGAGCACCCAGCACCCTGAGTACTGAGCACCCAGCACCTTGAGCACTGAGCACCCAGCACCCCGAGCACTGAGCACCCAGCACCCTGAGTACTGAGCACCCAGCACCCTGAGCACTGAGCACCCAGCACCCTGAGCACTGAGCACCCAGCACCCTGAGCACTGAGCACCCAGCACCCTGAGCACTGAGCACCCAGCACCCTGAGCACTGAGCACCCAGCACCCTGAGTAGTGAGCACCCAACGTACTGAGCACCGAGCACCCCGAGCACTGAGCACCCAGCACCCTGAGTACTGAGCACAAAGCACCCTGAGCACTGAGCACCCAGCACCCTGAGTACTGAGCTCCGAGCACCCCAAGCACTGAGCACCCAGCACCCCGAGCACCGAGCACCCTGAGCACTGAGCACCCAGCACCCTGAGTACTGAGCACCCAGCACCCTGAGCACTGAGCACACAGCACCCTGAGCACTGAGCACCCAGCACCCTGAGTACTGAGCACTGAGCACCCAGCACCCCGAGCACTGAGCACCAAGCACCCTGAGTACTGAGCACCGAGCACCCCGAGCACTGAGCACCCAGCACCCTGAGTAATGAGCTCCGAGCAGCCCGAGCACTGAGCAACCTGAGCACTGAGCACTGAGCACCCAGCACCCTGAGCACTGAGTAACCAGCACCCTGAGCACTGAGGACACAGCACCCTGAGCACTGAGCACCCAGCACCCTGAGCACTGAGCACCCAGCACCCTGAGTACTGAGCACCCAGCACCCCGAGCACTGAGCACCCAGCACCCCGAGTACTGAGCACTGAGCACCCTGAGTACTGAGCACCCAGCACCCTGAGCACTGAGTACCAAGCACCCTGAGCACTGAGCACCCAGCACCCTGAGCACTGAGCACCCAGCACCCTGAGCACTGAGCACCCAGCACACTGAGTACTGAGCACAAAGCACCCAGCACCCCGAGCACTGAGCACCCAGCACCCTGAGCAATGAGCACCCAGCACCCGAGTACTGAGCACCCAGCACCCTGAGTACTGAGCACCCAGCACCCTGAGTACTGAGCACCCAGCACCCCGAGTACTGAGCACCCAGCACCCTGAGTACTGAGCACTCAGCACCTTGAGCACTGAGCACCCAGCACCCTGAGTACTGAGCACCTAGCACCCCGAGCACTGAGCACCCAGCACCCTGAGTACTGAGCACCCAGCACCCTGAGCACTGAGCACCGAGCACCCTGAGCACTGAGGACCCAGCACCCTGAGGACTGAGCACCCAGCACCCCGAGCACTGAGCACACAGCACCCTGAGCACTGAGCTCCCTGAGTACTGAGCACTGAGCACCCTGAGTACTGAGCACTGAGCACCCTGAGTACTGAGCACCCAGCACCCTGAGTAATGAGCACCCAGCACCTCGAGCACTGAGTACCCAGCACCCTGAGCACCGAGTACCCAGCACCCTGAGCACTGAGCAACCAGCACCCTGAGCACTGAGCACCCAGCACCCGGAGCACTGAGCACCCAGCACCCTGAGTACTGAGCACTGAGCACCCAGCACCCCGAGCACTGAGCACCGAGCACCCTGAGTACTGAGCACTGAGCACCCAGCACCCCGAGCACTGAGCACCCAGCACCCTGAGCACTGAGCACCCAGCACCCGAGTACTGATCACCCAGCACCCTGAGTACTGAGCACCCAGCACCCTGAGTACTGAGCACCCAGCACCCCGAGTACTGAGCACCCAGCACCCTGAGCACTGAGCACCCAGCACCCTGAGTACTGAGCACTGAGCACCCAGCACCCTGAGCACTGAGCACCGAGCACCCTGAGTACTGAGCACTGAGCACCCAGCACCCCGAGCACTGAGCACCCAGCACCCTGAGCACTGAGCACCCAGCACCCGAGTACTGATCACCCAGCACCCTGAGTACTGAGCAGGCAGCACCCTGAGTACTGAGCACCCAGCACCCCGAGTACTGAGCACCCAGCACCCTGAGCACTGAGCACCCAGCACCCTGAGCACTGAGCAACCAGCACCCCGAGCACTGTGCACCCAGCAACCTGAGTACTGAGCACCCAGCACCCTGAGCACTGAGCACCCAGCACACTGAGCACTGAGCACCCAGCACCCTGAGCACTGAGAACCCAGCACCCTGAGTAGTTAGCACCCAACGTACTGAGCACCGAGCACCCCGAGAACTGAGCACCCAGCACCCTGAGTACTGAGCACCGAGCACGCCGAGCACTGAGCACCCAGCACCCTGAGTACTGAGCTCCGAGCACCCTGAGAACAGAGCACCCAGCGCCCCGAGCACTGAGCACCCAGCGCCCCGAGCGCTGAGCACCCAGAACCCCGAGTACTGAGCACAAAGCACCATGAGTACTGAGCACGCAGCACCATGAGTACTGAGCACCCAGCACTCTGAGCACTAAGCACCCAGCACCCTGAGTACTGAGCACCCAGCACCCTGAGTACTGAGTACCCAGCACCCTGAGCACTGAGCACCCAGCACCCTGAGTACTGAGCACCGAGCACCCTAAGTACTGAGCACCCAGCACCCTGAGTACTGAGCACCCAGCACCCTGAGTACTGAGCACCCAGCACCCTGAGTACTGAGCACCCAGCACCCCGAGCACTGAGCACCCAGCACCCTGAGCACTGAGCACCCAGCACCCTGAGCACTGAGCACCCAGCACCCTGAGTACTGAGTACCCAGCACCCTGAGCACTGAGCACCCAGCAAACTGAGTACTGATCACCGAGCACCCCGAGCACTGAGCACCCAGCACCCTGAGTACTGAGCACCCAGCACCCTGAGGACTGAGCACCCAGCACCCTGAGTACTGAGCACCCAGCACCCTGAGCACTGAGCACAAAGCACGCTGAGTACTGAGCACTGAGCACCCTGAGTACTGAGCACTGAGCACCCTGAGTACTGAGCACCGAGGACCCTGAGCACTGAGCACCCAGCATGCTGAGTACTGAGCACTGAGCACCCTGAGTACTGAGCACCCACCACCCTGAACACTGAGCAGCCAGCACCCTGAGCACTGAGCACCCAGCACCCCGAGCACTGAGCACCCAGCAACCTGAGTACTGAGCGCCCAGCACCCTGAGTACTGAGCACCCCGCACCCTGAGTACTGAGCACCCAGCACCCTGAGCACTGAGCACAAAGCACGCTGAGTACTGAGCACTGAGCACCCTGAGTACTGAGCACCGAGGACCCTGAGCACCCAGCACGCTGAGTACTGAGCACTGAGCACCCTGAGTACTGAGCATCCTGCACCCTGAGCACTGAGCAGCCATCACCCTGAGCACTGAGCACCCAGCACCCCGGGCACTGAGCACCCAGCACCCTGAGCACTGTGCACCCAGCACCCCGAGTACTGAGCACCCAGCACCCGGAGTACTGAGCACCCAGCACCCTGAGTACTGAGCACCAAGCACCCTGAGTACTGAGCACCCAGTACCCTGAGCACTGAACACACAGCACCCTGAGTACTGAGCACCCCGAGCACTGAGCACCCAGCACCCTGAGCACTGTGCACCCAGCACACCGAGTACTGAGCACCCAGCACCCTGAGTACTGAGAACAGATCACCCTGAGTACTGAGTACCCAGCACCCTGAGCACTGAGCACCCAGCACCCTGAGTACTGATCACCGAGCACCCCGTGCACTGAGCACCCAGCACCCTGAGTACTGAGCACCCAGCACCCTGAGTACTGAGCACCCAGCACCCTGAGCACTGAGCACCCAGCACCCTGAGCACTGAGCACAAAGCACGCTGAGTACTGAGCACTGAGCACCCTGAGTACTGAGCACTGAGCACCCTGAGTACTGAGCACCGAGGACCCTGAGCACTAAGCACCCAGCATGCTGAGTACTGAGCACTGAGCACCCTGAGTACTGAGCACCCAGCACCCTGAACACTGAGCAGCTAGCACCCTGAGCACTGAGCACCCAGCACCCTGAGCAATGAGCACAAAGCACGCTGAGTACTGAGCACTGAGCACCCTGAGTACTGAGCACCAAGGACCCTGAGCACCCAGCACGCTGAGTACTGAGCACTGAGCACCCTGAGTACTGAGCACCCAGCACCCTGAGCACTGAGCAGCCATCACCCCGGGCACTGAGCACCCAGCACCCTGAGCACTGTGCACCCAGCACCCCGAGTACTGAGCACCCAGCACCCCGAATATTGAGCACCCAGCACCCTGAGTACTGAGCACCAAGCACCCTGAGTACTGAGCACCCAGTACCCTGAGCACTGAACACACAGCACCCTGAGTACTGAGCACCCCGAGCACTGAGCACCCAGCACCCTGAGCACTGTGCACCCAGCACACCGAGCACTGAGCACCCAGCACCCTGAGTACTGAGCCCCCAGCACCCTGAGTATTGAGCATCCAGCACCCCGAGCACTGAGCACCCAGCACCCCGAGAATGAGCACCCAGCACCCTGAGTACTGAGAACCGAGCACCCTGAGTACTGAGCACCCAGCACCCTGAGTACTGAGCCCCCAGCAGCCTGAGTACTGAGCACCTAGCACCCTGAGTACTGAGCACCCAGCACCCCGAGCACTGAGCACCCAGCACCCCGAGAATGAGCACCCAGCACCCTGAGTTCTGAGCACCCAGCACCCTGAGTACTAAGCACCCAGCACCCCGAGCACTGAGCACCCTGAGTACTGAGCACCCAGCACCCTGAGTACTGAGCACTAAGCACCCAGAGCACTGAGCACCCAGCACCACGAGCACGGAGCACCCAGGACCCCGAGCACTGAGTACTGAGCACCCAGCACCCTGAGTACTGAGCACCGAGCTCCCCGAGCACTGAGCACCCTGAGTACTGTGCACCCAGCACCCCGATCACTGAGCACCCAGCACCCTGAGCACTGAGCACCCAGCATCCCAAAATGAGCACCCAGCACCCTGAGTACTGAGCACCCAGCACACCGAGCACTGAGCAACCTGAGTACTGAGCACCCAGCACCCTGAGTAATGAGCACCCAGCACCCCGAGAACTGAGCACCCAGCACCCTGAGTACTGAGCACCGAGCACCCTGATTACTGAGCAGCCAGCACACTGAGTACTGAGCACCCAGCGTACTGAGCACCGAGCACCCAGCACCCTGAGTACTGAGCACCCAGCACCCTGAGCACTGACCAACCAGCAACCTGAGTACTGAGCACCGAGCACCCCGAGTACTGAGCACCCAGCACCCCGAGCACTGAGCACCCAGCACCCTGAGCACTGAGCACCCAGCACCCCGACCACTGAGCACCCAGCATCCCGAGCCCTGAGCACCCAGCACCCCGAGCACCGAGCAGCCTGAATACTAAGCACCGAGCACCCTGAGCACTGAGCACCCAGCACCCTGAGCACTGAGCACCCAGCACCCTGAGTACTGAGCACCCAGCACCCCGAGCACTGAGCACCCAGCACCCTGAGTACTGAGCACCGAGCACCCTGAGCACTGAGCACCGAGCACCCTGAGCACTGAGCACCCAGCACCCTGAGGACTGAGCACCCAGCACCCCGAGCACTGAGCACACAGCACCCTGAGCACTGAGCTCCCTGAGTACTGAGCACTGAGCACCCTGAGTACTGAGCACTGAGCACCCTGAGTACTGAGCACCCAGCAACCTGAGCACTGAGCACCCAGCACCCTGAGCACTGAGCACCCAGCACCCTGAGTACTGAGTACCCAGCACCCTGAGCACTGAGCACCCAGCACCCTGAGTACTGAGCACCGACCACCCTAAGTACTGAGCACCCAGCACCCTGAGTACTGAGCACCCAGCACCCTGAGCACTGAGCACCCAGCACCCTGAGTACTGAGCACCCAGCACCCCGAGTACTGAGCACCCAGCACCCCGAGCACTGAGCACCCAGCACCCTGAGTACTGAGCACTGAGCACCCTGAGTACTGAGCACCGAACACCCTGAGTACTGAGCACCCAGCACCCTGAGTACTGAGCACCAAGCACCCCGAGCACTGAGCACCCAGCACCCCGAGCACTGAGCACCCAGCACCCCGAGCACTGAGTACCCAGCACCCCGAGCACTGAGCACCCAGCACCCTGAGCACTGAGCACCCAGCACCCTGAGCACTGAGTAACCAGCACCCTGAGTACTGAGTACCCAGCACACTGAGCACTGAGCACCCAGCACCCTGAGTACTGATCACCGAGCACCCCGAGCACTGAGCACCCAGCACCCTGAGTACTGAGCACCCAGCACCCTGAGTACTGAGCACCCAGCACCCTGAGTACTGAGCACCCAGCACCCTGAGCACTGAGCACAAAGCACGCTGAGTACTGAGCACTGAGCACCCTGAGTACTGTGCACCGAGGACCCTGAGCACCCAGCACGCTGAGTACTGAGCACTGAGCACCCTGAGTACTGAGCATCCAGCACCCTGAGCACTGAGCAGCCATCACCCTGAGCACTGAGCACCCAGTAACCTGAGCACTGAACACACAGCACCCTGAGTACTGAGCACCCCGAGCACTGAGCACCCAGCACCCTGAGCACTGTGCACCCAGCACACCGAGCACTGAGCACCCAGCACCCTGAGTACTGAGAACAGATCACCCTGAGTACTGAGTACCCAGCACCCTGAGCACTGAGCACCCAGCACCCTGAGTACTGATCACCGAGCACCCCGAGCACTGAACACCCAGCACCCTGAGTACTGAGCACCCAGCACCCTGAGTACTGAGCACACAGCACCCTGAGCACTGAGCACCCAGCACCCTGAGCACTGAGCACAAAGCACGCTGAGTACTGAGCACTGAGCACCCTGAGTACTGAGCACTGAGCACCCTGAGTACTGAGCACCGAGGACCCTGAGCACTAAGCACCCAGCATGCTGAGTACTGAGCACTGAGCAACCTGAGTACTGAGCACCCAGCACCCTGAACACTGAGCAGCTAGCACCCTGAGCACTGAGCACCCAGCACCCTGAGCAATGAGCACAAAGCACGCTGAGTACTGAGCACTGAGCACCCTGAGTACTGAGCACCAAGGACCCTGAGCACCCAGCACGCTGAGTACTGAGCACTGAGCACCCTGAGTACTGAGCACCCAGCACCCTGAGCACTGAGCAGCCATCACCCCGGGCACTGAGCACCCAGCACCCTGAGCACTGTGCACCCAGCACCCCGAGTACTGAGCACCCAGCACCCCGAATACTGAGCACCCAGCACCCTGAGTACTGAGCACCAAGCACCCTGAGTACTGAGCACCCAGTACCCTGAGCACTGAACACACAGCACCCTGAGTACTGAGCACCCCGAGCACTGAGCACCCAGCACCCTGAGCACTGTGCACCCAGCACACCGAGCACTGAGCACCCAGCACCCTGAGTACTGAGAACAGATCACCCTGAGTACTGAGCACCCAGCACCCTGAGTACTGAGCCCCCAGCACCCTGAGTATTGAGCATCCAGCACCCCGAGCACTGAGCACCCAGCACCCCGAGAATGAGCACCCAGCACCCTGAGTACTGAGAACCGAGCACCCTGAGTACTGAGCACCCAGCACCCTGAGTACTGAGCCCCCAGCAGCCTGAGTACTGAGCACCTAGCACCCTGAGTACTGAGCACCCAGCACCCCGAGCACTGAGCACCCAGCACCCCGAGAATGAGCACCCAGCACCCTGAGTTCTGAGCACCCAGCACCCTGAGTACTGAGCACCCAGCACCCCGAGCACTGAGCACCCTGAGTACTGAGCACCCAGCACCCTGAGTACTGAGCACTAAGCACCCAGAGCACTGAGCACCCAGCACCACGAGCACGGAGCACCCAGGACCCCGAGCACTGAGTACTGAGCACCCAGCACCCTGAGTACTGAGCACCGAGCTCCCCGAGCACTGAGCACCCTGAGTACTGTGCACCCAGCACCCCGATCACTGAGCACCCAGCACCCTGAGCACTGAGCACCCAGCATCCCAAAATGAGCACCCAGCACCCTGAGTACTGAGCACCCAGCACACCGAGCACTGAGCAACCTGAGTACTGAGCACCCAGCACCCTGAGTAATGAGCACCGAGCACCCTGATTACTGAGCAGCCAGCACACTGAGTACTGAGCACCCAGCGTACTGAGCACCGAGCACCCAGCACCCTGAGTACTGAGCACCCAGCACCCTGAGCACTGAGCAACCAGCAACCTGAGTACTGAGCACCGAGCACCCCGAGTACTGAGCACCCAGCACCCCGAGCACTGAGCACCCAGCACCCTGAGCACTGAGCACCCAGCACCCCGACCACTGAGCACCCAGCATCCCGAGCACTGAGCACCCAGCACCCCGAGCACCGAGCAGCCTGAATACTAAGCACCGAGCACCATGAGCACTGAGCACCCAGCACCCTGAGCACTGAGCACCCAGCACCCTGAGTACTGAGCACCCAGCACCCCGAGCACTGAGCACCCAGCACCCTGAGTACTGAGCACCCAGCACCCTGAGCACTGAGCACCGAGCACCCTGAGCACTGAGCACCCAGCACCCTGAGGACTGAGCACCCAGCACCCCGAGCACTGAGCACACAGCACCCTGAGCACTGAGCTCCCTGAGTACTGAGCACTGAGCACCCTGAGTACTGAGCACTGAGCACCCTGAGTACTGAGCACCCAGCAACCTGAGCACTGAGCACCCAGCACCCTGAGCACTGAGCACCCAGCACCCTGAGTACTGAGTACCCAGCACCCTGAGCACTGAGCACCCAGCACCCTGAGTACTGAGCACCGACCACCCTAAGTACTGAGCACCCAGCACCCTGAGTACTGAGCACCCAGCACCCTGAGCACTGAGCACCCAGCACCCTGAGTACTGAGCACCCAGCACCCCGAGTACTGAGCACCCAGCACCCCGAGCACTGAGCACCCAGCACCCTGAGTACTGAGCACTGAGCACCCTGAGTACTGAGCACCGAACACCCTGAGTACTGAGCACCCAGCACCCTGAGTACTGAGCACCAAGCACCCCGAGCACTGAGCACCCAGCACCCCGAGCACTGAGCACCCAGCACCCCGAGCACTGAGTACCCAGCACCCCGAGCACTGAGCAGCCAGCACCCTGAGCACTGAGCACCCAGCACCCTGAGCACTGAGTACCCAGCACCCTGAGTACTGAGTACCCAGCACACTGAGCACTGAGCACCCAGCACCCTGAGTACTGATCACCGAGCACCCCGAGCACTGAGCACCCAGCACCCTGAGTACTGAGCACCCAGCACCCTGAGTACTGAGCACCCAGCACCCTGAGTACTGAGCACCCAGCACCCTGAGCACTGAGCACAAAGCACGCTGAGTACTGAGCACTGAGCACCCTGAGTACTGAGCACCGAGGACCCTGAGCACTGAGCACCCAGCACGCTGAGTACTGAGCACTGAGCACCCTGAGTACTGAGCACCCAGCACCCTTGGAACACTGAGCAGCCAGCACCCTGAGCACTGAGCACCCAGCACCCCGAGCACTGTGCACCCAGCATCCCGAGTACTGAGAACCCAGCACCCCTAGTACTGAGCACCCAGCACCCTGAGTACTGAGCACCAAGCACCCTGAGTACTGAGCACCGAGCTCCCCGAGCACTGAGCACCCTGAGTACTGTGCACCCAGCACCCCGATCACTGAGCACCCAGCACCCTGAGCACTGAGCACCCAGCATCCCAAAATGAGCACCCAGCACCCTGAGTACTGAGCACCCAGCACACCGAGCACTGAGCAACCTGAGTACTGAGCACCCAGCACCCTGAGTAATGAGCACCGAGCACCCTGATTACTGAGCAGCCAGCACACTGAGTACTGAGCACCCAGCGTACTGAGCACCGAGCTCCCAGCACCCTGAGTACTGAGCACCCAGCACCCTGAGCACTGAGCAACCAGCAACCTGAGTACTGAGCACCGAGCACCCCGAGTACTGAGCACCCAGCACCCCGAGCACTGAGCACCCAGCACCCTGAGCACTGAGCACCCAGCACCCCGACCACTGAGCACCCAGCATCCCGAGCACTGAGCACCCAGCACCCCGAGCACCGAGCAGCCTGAATACTAAGCACCGAGCAGCATGAGCACTGAGCACCCAGCACCCTGAGCACTGAGCACCCAGCACCCTGAGTACTGAGCACCCAGCACCCCGAGCACTGAGCACCCAGCACCCTGAGTACTGAGCACCCAGCACCCTGAGCACTGAGCACCGAGCACCCTGAGCACTGAGCACCCAGCACCCTGAGGACTGAGCACCCAGCACCCCGAGCACTGAGCACACAGCACCCTGAGCACTGAGCTCCCTGAGTACTGAGCACTGAGCACCCTGAGTACTGAGCACTGAGCACCCTGAGTACTGAGCACCCAGCAACCTGAGCACTGAGCACCCAGCACCCTGAGCACTGAGCACCCAGCACCCTGAGTACTGAGTACCCAGCACCCTGAGCACTGAGCACCCAGCACCCTGAGTACTGAGCACCGACCACCCTAAGTACTGAGCACCCAGCACCCTGAGTACTGAGCACCCAGCACCCTGAGCACTGAGCACCCAGCACCCTGAGTACTGAGCACCCAGCACCCCGAGTACTGAGCACCCAGCACCCCGAGCACTGAGCACCCAGCACCCTGAGTACTGAGCACTGAGCACCCTGAGTACTGAGCACCGAACACCCTGAGTACTGAGCACCCAGCACCCTGAGTACTGAGCACCAAGCACCCCGAGCACTGAGCACCCAGCACCCCGAGCACTGAGCACCCAGCACCCCGAGCACTGAGTACCCAGCACCCCGAGCACTGAGCACCCAGCACCCTGAGCACTGAGCACCCAGCACCCTGAGCACTGAGTACCCAGCACCCTGAGTACTGAGTACCCAGCACACTGAGCACTGAGCACCCAGCACCCTGAGTACTGATCACCGAGCACCCCGAGCACTGAGCACCCAGCACCCTGAGTACTGAGCACCCAGCACCCTGAGTACTGAGCACCCAGCACCCTGAGTACTGAGCACCCAGCACCCTGAGCACTGAGCACAAAGCACGCTGAGTACTGAGCACTGAGCACCCTGAGTACTGAGCACCGAGGACCCTGAGCACTGAGCACCCAGCACGCTGAGTACTGAGCACTGAGCACCCTGAGTACTGAGCACCCAGCACCCTGAACACTGAGCAGCCAGCACCCTGAGCACTGAGCACCCAGCACCCCGAGCACTGTGCACCCAGCATCCCGAGTACTGAGAACCCAGCACCCCTAGTACTGAGCACCCAGCACCCTGAGTACTGAGCACCAAGCACCCTGAGTACTGAGCACCCAGTACCCTGAGCACTGAACACACAGCACCCTGAGTACTGAGCACCCCGAGCACTGAGCACCCAGCAC